>NC_135555.1:23260224-23512724 GCF_964340395.1 Glandiceps talaboti | reverse complement strand
AAGGCGAACAAACAAACAAATTAGCAAACAAACAAACAAACAAACAAAACCACAAAACAAACAAACAAATAAACTAACAAACTAATGATCATGGTAGACCATTCGATTATTTATGAAAAAGTTTGAATGATGATGTTATACACTTTTTACTCACCACTATGATAAACAATGCTGGTCCAGCAAAGGCCCATATGCCTTTGTCGTGCACAGATAACCAACATATTGTATCATTACCATACGCTGATATATTCACGCCTGCTGTCACACCAACCACAATGGCCGGTATTCCTGCAAAAATAAAATGTTAACATTAATCGCTGAGCATCGCTGAAAGCTGTTAGTACATTACGTTATAAATGAACGTTTGGTCAACATTGTCACGAAAACAGTGTACCTAATCTTGTGTAGCTTTTTATAAATTATGATATACGATATATTGTCTGGGCATAATAGACCATTCTGTATTCTGTTTCAAAAAACTCTTTTATCATCAAATGCCATATATTTGTGTAGTCTGCATACCTCTCAATCAATTGGGTGATTCAATACATATGCCTTAGAAGAACAAAGGCAAGTCAACTTGCAGAACAGAACAGAAGTACTATAAATTTCCGCAGTTACAATCAAGTAAATTTGTGCTATCGAGTCATCACCCGTGATGCCTACTTTACGAGAACGGAGACGGTGGCTGTTTTAGAGGCCAATACATCGACCCGCACCAAAATACCCAATTGCTTGAGAACTCTTATCCTTTTTGTTCGGAGCTTCGATATACTTACCGTATGCCGATGGGTAGTAAAACTTGAGGTAAATGCCAGTACTAAACACTCGAGTCACACGTAAATAGAGATGCACGCCCTCAACCAACATCCACATAAATGCAGCAAGATAAACGTAATGAAGCAACATCGCTACACCAGTGCACAGACGCTGTAAGAACGTTTAATAAGACAACGCAATGATCCTTTACAATGCCAATATACAAGTCACTCAGTACATCGAGTGACGAAATAAATATATGAAGTAAGCTTAGCTTTCCATTATATAGCGAAAAGATGGGGTCACTTTATATATGACTGATGAATAAAAGTAAATTTATTATCCAATGTCTCATGATCAACTAATTTATTTGCCAGTGGACACAACTTCTTCTTGTTGATTTCGATATATTCGTAGTGAACAGAAAATACGTAACATATATTTGGGCTAAACATCGTCTAAGACGCTAACAAATCGATTTTGCAGTAAAACATAAAAAAGTGAGGCTTGCTTGAATTGACCATAAAATGATAACATAAATTTGTTAACAATCGTTACTCGCGATCGACCACGTAAAGTATGCTGTGGGATGACACACGCTTTGGTCAGTCGGTTGATTGTTGGTCCGACATCATATGATGTTTCGTAATATCCTACGACACTCACCGGATCATATGTAGCATCAGCCCCGGCTAAGAACGCAATATTTGCTATTCCCAAAGACACCATTAGATTCATATTAATGGTGGTACTCTCGTAATTAAGACCTCTGTGAAAGCAAGAAATGACATAGAAGATGTAAAAATCGACTTTAATGTCATGATCAGTCTAGGAGATTTCACAATTTATTAGGCCTACAGGAATATTGAACTGAGTTATATGGCTGATTTACAGAGACAGCAATTACTGTACGCTGTTCGTCCTTTAAGCCATCCATCTGTTGAACTCCTACAATACAAGTAAATTGAAAGGCCTGACCAATTAAAGAATTCGGCAATCAATCCAGCCATTATTTATAAAACCGAATATTGATACCTATGAAAGTCGCCTACCTTTCATGTGGTACAATGGAAAATATCAAACAAACACAAACACAATCAAACGCAATCACACATTCTTTAACATTCAACATTTGATGCAGGTAATAACCCAGACTGTGTAGTTGGAGTGATCACCTACAATGGTGCCCAGTCTTTCAAAAGCCTTGTGCACTAACATCTTTCAGCACCCTGAAGTAGCAGAAGATACTCTAACATACTCCCCTGAAGTAACACAAGATACTCTAACACACTCCCCTGAAGTAACACAAGATACTCTAACATACTCCCCTGAAGTAACACAAGATACTCTGACATACTCCCCTGAAGTAACACAAGATACTCTAACATACTAGTACTCCTAAGCTGCTGTGAACCACTGCTTTGGCTCATGAGGTTTACCTATATAGTGCTTTGCTGCCTATATCTGTCATGACCTGGTCATTTCTTATGAGTTATTGTTCACTTTAACATTTCATTAAAAAAAATATGAAATAAAAATAAATCACCTCAAAACGAATATAATATTAGGGTAGATAAAAATATCGTGTGTTTAAGATAACACGACCGACCCTAGTTTAAGCCGACTCTAAACATCTTTTACATTAAAACAGTAAGTTGACAGGAATGTACTTCTATCGCCGTAATTGTAATTATAGATAATACTCGCTAAAGTATCTTTGGTCATTTTTAAAAATCAAATTCCATAGAAACCAGGTCTTTTAAGACTTCACAGTAAGTTGATTTTATATAATAGTATGCACATTATGTTCGTTTACTTCACACATAATATAATTGTCTGATCGTTTACTCTTTTTTACACTGCATCAAACAAACGCGTATCCTGTCTTAGGGCAATTTCTAAAAAAAAAAAAAATACTAAAAAAAAAATACCGAAAAAAATAAAATTCTGACCTATCTACCCGATATCCTCTAGCCATATTTTCGGAAACAATTTTTTAAAATTAATTATGCCTTATTCTACGTATGATTTCATGTCATATACAGTCACCAAGTCTTTATGTAGTTTGTTTGTCTGTCTGTTTGTCTGTCTGTCTGTCTGTCTGTCTGTCTGTCTGTCTGTCTGTCTGTCTGTCTGTCTGTACATGTCTGTCTCTGTTACTGTCTCTCTCCAGATCTCTCTAGATCGCTTTCATTTTTTTCAGTTTTCAGCTACGTACTAGATATACCCATTACTTAAACCCAATCAAGTTTGTAATTTGATTATACAAGGAAAACGAGCTCTGTCGATGTGAATCATTCAAGTGACTTACCTAAAACAGAATGACAGCGTCAGAATGGACAGCAGAAGACCGAACAGTGACAACGAACAACCGATGTATGTTATAATATCCAATGCCATTAAATGCGTTTTGGACATCTGTAAAAAGACACAGAGATATAACACTCTGACCTACAAATACTGGACTTAATTAATATTTGTTTGTATATTTTTTAAGTTTGTCTATCTTCCAGTTCAATGAGATAAATTTCATATTTCATTACACAATGTAAATGCATTGAATGTCATGTTTTATATTTGAGGGGTCGTTAGATTACTTTTAGATTAGTTGATTCAAATAAATCAATAACACAGACTAAACATCAAACGATATGCATAAATTATCCAAATGAAAACTGATATATATATATATATATATATATATATATATATATATATATATATATATATATATATACATACATATATATATACATATATATATATATATATACATACATACACACACACACACACATATATATATATATATATATATATATATATATGTATATATATATATATATATATATTATATATATATATATATATATATATATATATATATATATATATATATATATATATATATATATATATATATATATATATAATCAATGTGATAACCCATGAAGTCATAGACTTGTTTGAAGGATGGTCCGTAAAACGATTCAAGTTGCATGTAGTGGCAGAAGTAAAAGTAAACAATTAAAGTGTTTAAAGAAAATATTGAGACAAATAGAGTTCCACTTCTTTGTGGAGTTAAAATAAACAAGTTACTACCAAACCAAAGAGACTATCGAGTTTCCATTAGGTTGATATGATGTTTCTTACATCTCACATTGTTATCTATTACACAAAGAAAATACAGGCACATGAAATGTTACATTTTATCTGATTGTGAACAAAGATAAACAGTTTTTGAATCTTCACTGTCTCATCCAACATTGATGTTGATTTGTGTTCACAGTCAGAGATCAAATGTACCATTTTATATGTTCGCGTGCGATCAGTATCTGTATTTTTGTTTCATGTAATTTAGTACAGAAAACGTTGTGTAATATGTCAAAAAAATAAACATCGTGTCACGTAAGTGAAACTCTATAGTCACCCTTCTTAGTAGTACCAGCCACCCCTTCGAAGACGAAAATTGATGGAAAATTACCACCCCTAGTGCCCTAATTATGAAGAGATGATACATTCATTATTTTTATCTTTCAAGCAACCTATTTTCCTGTTAATTTCACCATTCTCCATTCATTACGTTTATTTATATGCAAAAGTATCGACCGTCAAAAAATAATGTCAAGCAAATTACCTCTGTGTCTGTGAGCTGTATCAGAAGTGCAAAGTTCGTCAGGTGATTACACACACAGGTCACATGGGTGTCATTACGATCTCCCATTTCACATCCTTCTCTTGACCACGAGCCTTGTTCCGTGCCCCTAAATAAATAAATGAGGTGATAATGTTCATAATAAACATTTGATAATTGCGCCGTCTAGCAAAATTTACACTGGTCAACACCTTTGAAAGGCACGTCACGTTTCCTACACGCCCGAAGGCCCAAGGTCCAAATTAACAACCGACAAGTGAGTGCCTTCCAGACTACCTATGGTGCAGTCATATACAACGTTCTGAGAACTACACAAGCGCGTGGTTAAAGAAAACGCGACCTCCTGTGTAAGGTTATTGGAAAGGTTGTTAATGATTGAATTCTGTTCCCTTTGTCAACAAATTTACTGTTCAAATTGTATAGAACAAAACAATAATGGACACTTACGAAGCTGCGAAATCCCAAAAGGCACACTCTGTGAATGCAGCTGCCGCAGGCTACAGAAATATAAGGAGAGTAAAAACACTTATGTCGAGGAAAATTACATTAGAAGTTATTATCCAGAGCTGTTGAAGTAGAAAATCTTTGACAAAAGCAGGAAAGTGGATGTTCGTATTATCACAACTTATGACGTCATAACAAATGTAAGAATCTAATCGAAGAATAAACTCAGCGTCAGAAAATTCGAACTTCGGAACATGTTAACAAAAACTTAACAAAAACTAAATTCAAATACATTTGTTTTACAGGTATATTTATTATTTTGCCCCTTTAACCATAAGTGGCATTAAACGACCCGATGCAACGCAAAAAAGTGTACGTATTCCGAATTCATTACCCGATGGCTGGGTGGTCATTATCGTCTTCCCGTTCACTTCTGATAATTTTCCCGCCAAAATTAATGGAAAAGAAATCAAAAGATTCTTTACTGTTGGAACATTTTAATGCAATTATAGATACTACTGGTAATAAAGTACATTTATTCACGATGCTTTTTAAATCAAGATTGAAAAGTAAAACATGTGAACTCGATCGAATAGAGGTCAATGATCCTGTCCGATAACAAACAATGTTTACTTTAGTTAGCGTAAAATTGAAAGTGTTCGGTCACGTTATACACGTAAATGACAAGTCTGAATGATCACGTTATGTTCTTTCCGAGTCATTGGGTATCTCATTATGAAGACAAACGTAATGGAATAAATATTTTATCCAATATTGCTAAGTAATGAAAGAAAGCGATTGTCTCGTCAAGAAGTGTAAACACTTACATATAGTATCTAGATAAGTGTATCAGACGTCAAACGAGGAATTAATTGACAATAGCATAATAGTACAGGTTTCTCACAATTCCTGTACTTTCATGAATATTTGAATAGTCTGCATGAACGCACGCAATGTTGACTGAGAATGATGTATCACTGTGGCAGTCCTAACCAGAATATCCACGATTTCTGACTGAAATGTGGAATCACCATGACGAATGGTTAAAGTGGCCAATTCAGACTATGCAGCTGCCCCAGTCAACCCAGCTGTATAATTGGCGACGTGGTATAGGCTAGAGGTTGCAATGTGAATGCTTTAATCCTATGTGCTTACAGTGGCTGCAATGGATTGTATGCTTTCCAGGATTTGACGAAGTATAAAGGGTCGTTGTGCCGCTATCTCGTCCAACGTGATGTAACCTTTTAAAGACGCTGATAACTTTATCAGTAGCTCTTTACCGAACAGTGCATTGTCTAGTCTGCTTGTATAATGTGGTCTGTTGTCGTTCTGAATGTAAAAAGCCAACATTTGTGACTGAACACATCAAAACAGCATGATAGTAGACGTATTCATCTATATGACGAGGCCCATTCGCTGTCTATTCAAAACGCTGCAATAGTTTAACGTATATATGCGCATCAGAAGTAAAAAAAAAACAGTCTACAAAAAAGCCATGTCTTAATGTTGATGAAGTACATAGTATTAAAATAGTATTAAACTTGAATGACACGCCCAAGTGTTAATCTATGTATTTACAGATATTTTCGTAGTTCCTCTTGTCGGCACAATAAAATAGTATTATTGTTATCCAGACAGAAGCATATGGGAATTAAGAACTAACGAACAAACACATGGATCTTAACGAACAAACACATGGATTAATTTATACACACCTCAACTTTCTCCAAAGTGATTTTAACAGAGTTTTTCAGATTGACTTTGTCTTCGTCTGAATCTGTTTTAATGCTGGAACTGATAACTCGGCTGTTTACTAGGTACGAACTGTTGTAGCTGGAGAAAAGAGGAAGAAAGAATAAAACGTTGTGTATGTATACCTTGACAGTTGAAATCATCATGACAAACTTTACAAATATTCACATGTCTTCTTTTTGTATCGATTTCGTTGTTAGCACCATCTTTGTAATTTTAACAAACTCTAAATGAATACGAAGACGTGTTTTATTGACAGTACAGACATATTATCAAGATATCAATGATCATTGGAAAACTATTGTGGTTCTTCGTAATAAGTAGACATGACATTTATCTGTGTCCATATGGTAAATTCACACGCTTCGTTGTCTGGCACTGCAACCTCTGCAGATATCAATTCAAAGAGTTTTTTCTCAACATATATGTATGACTGTACTACATTAGATCTACAGATACAGCATGAAAGTCACACACTTTCGTTACTTTAAAAATTAAAACTTGTACATTATTCTCATCTTATAAATCATTCGACTACTTACTGTTGGAAATCATTCGACAAATTACTATCATATATAGAAAGAGATGTATACATGATTCGGTGGCGCAACCTTTTTGTTACTATGGCTAAAGAAAGTCAATTTTTTATATAATTATAAAAACAAGTTGTGTTCAAAGACATTTATATTGGCTTCAAACAAACCACAGGGAACCTTGCACACCCCTGTAACATTCACATACCTAGAACAGGGTTGTATCTATAGCTGTACCAGTTCAGTGGAAGCACGGGGGCTGTACCACCTATGTCTATAATATCTACGTGACAGCTCTGGCAAGCACTCTATGTGTAATTATAACATACCTAGATTTGCCAGATGTATAACTGGTATGCCAACATCAATGTAACATGGATGTTAAAAATAACAATGCAGCATAGGTTTTTATAACATCCACGTACACAAGCTTTTCCCCATAGCCATGTACCAGCTGTGTGAGTAATGCTAGTCAGATTTTAGCAATGGGTTGCTACAGGGTATTATTCCACCATAACTGCTATATGGATGTGCACAACTGCGTGCTAGGTGTACAGTACATGTACACAGCTATGGCACTAGGATGTGGCCACACCGTAGCACTAGGATGTGGCCACACCATAGCACTAGGATGTGCTAGAATGTACAGTGCCTGTGATATTGAAATGATACCCCAATTACCTTAATGCGACTCGGTACATTTTGGTGAAAACAGATGTTGATTTACCTTGCTATGCGGTTAAATGTATCAGACTTCATTGTGGAAAGCGTAGAAAATGTCTGTGGCCAAAATGATTTGCTATGCCTACCCCATTTTCGTAGCCAGGTACAAACAATTCTTTCATTGAATAATGTTTAATAAATGAAAATTGAAAAGTAGAGTCGTGCCATTAGCTCTACATATAATGAGCTTTGGCGTTGATTTTATATACTCTAAATTCATTAGGCAAACACGTAGATTGAATGTGAAATAACGAGTCACAGAGACAAACTCTGAACTGAATCTCTTTCAAGTTAATCGTTTGCCATGGACACAGCGATTCCATGCTGCTCTTCAACAGTCTTACCGTTCATGGTGTAGTTTATACCTAGATACGAGACTTTACTCTTTATTGGATAAAATAATGTCTAGAATGTCAACATTAAAAGTTCATTTATAAACATCACACTATAATTTAACCTAATATGGTTGACACAGAGAGCATTATGAACATTTATCATAGGTTGTAGGTTCTGTATTTTATCAAACAACTATCACATCTCTTACAATAATACGTAATCTGAACAAGGGCCTACAAAATTAAAATATTTGAAGGACGAATTGAATTTGGATTTAATACTACAACTTCAGTATGTTTTTTGTACTTGAATAAGTGTGAAACTACATAGACCAAGTCCGTGAACAGAATAATTAAAAGAAATATCTAAACAACAAACCACTTTGTGTATATACATGTATAAGCGTAATAATACCCATTTTACACATTACATTGGATTTTTTGGTTTTTTAATTTGGTGAGTTACAAACACAAACACAAACACGGACTCAGTAAGACGTTGTTGTTTCACATCGCTTTTCAAAGTGGAAAAGAATCGGCGACAGCTATTTTAGACTTTGAACTTTTTATAGCAAAGTCATGAACGTCAAAGAGAAGAAACAGATATCTCGACATTCCTGATCTGTTCCCAAAATAGACACAAGAACTTTCATTCCCAACTAAAAAAATGTCTTATTTACTTCACAAATCTATTAAAATTCCCGCGATGTCACGACTCATGTCAGGTAATCAAAGACAACACAATTTATTAAAAAATATATTTATTACATTTGTAATAGCAAGCTGTGAAGGGAATCGCAATCGCATTGAACTTGAGGCGAGTTGAAACCTGGACTAGTTCAACTGGGACGAATTGAACGGAGTGGGCCGAGTTGGCAGAGGATGGGCAGAGTTGGTGGGCCGAGTTGGCAGAGTGTGGGCAGAGTTGGTGTGCCGAGTTGAACGTGCACCGACATTAACGCTGAATAATTAAATATTGCGTGATGAAGGTTCGTAGTAGACGGATCGAAACGTCCTATTCATTTGTTCTTTACCGTAAACTTGCCAAAATGATTATATAATTATATTTTACCATCCCATTGGAAAATTGTTTTTGTAATTAATATCAATAATCACATCCTGCCCACTAAAACTGCGACACTTGACTTTGTATATCAAATTATGTTTGCTTCTTCTTATATTTTGGACAACTGTACAATTGTTCATCTTAAAATTATGTACACAGGCCGAATCCTACCTTTCTCCGCAGCAGTAAGACGGTGTCACCAGTAAGACACAAAGCAATCAATCCAATTAACGGGTGCTTACATCACAAGATATCAGTTCACAAACTAATTATCTGTTACAGTTTCTCAAAAAAATATTCACCACCTATTCTAATGCTTCTATCATTTTTAAATTGTGTACACTATAAGATTTAGAATGTTTAATAATAGGAATGACATTTATTATAATTTTTAATTTTGTTTGACCAATAATGTTTGTTTTGTCTTTTTTAAAAATAAAATGAGCATTATAAGTGAAAGAAAGACAGACCGCATAATGCATCTCTTAAAAATATCACCAATCTACCCATTTCTAGCTTCAATGAACAACATTACGCTGACGAAAACAGTTACTCTGTTTCACAACAAATATGGCCACTCAAAGCCCATAGATGCGCACGCGCGCGCGCGCGCGCACACACACACACACACACACACACAAATATATATATATTATTCAGTGGGAAATTATGACGAAATGTGTCTAAGCTTAGAGCATTCACTCTAATACAAGTTAATATGCACCAAAATGTAATGAAGAAGACTCGCGACTCTTTGTAAAATGATTAAGAGGCAAAGTATATATTGACCTTCCTGTCAGTCTAATGTGAATATATAAATTCACGTCATTCCTTTCTATGATTACCATCTAATCAGTTGCACCAAAGACTCAGCATGTTCAACGATTAGCCAGGTTTTCATAAGTAGAATAATTAATTCACTGTATATGTAGTGAGGCACGTTTTCAAATAGGACTGAAATAATGTCATGTTAATCATTTGTTTTTAAACTCTGGAGTGTCAGAACCAATCTGAAATGTCCAACTTGATATATTTGATAACATATAAAAACAATGAATAATATAGAAAAATGAGCCAACGAAGTTACTATTGCAATCCGGAACCACAACACGAAATTAAATTGACGACCTTCCACAGGAAACTAATACGATATACCAAACTCAATTCGTCACAAACAGATTACGTTTTCGTTCGCTCGAGTGATCATACGCATAGAGTCTTCTAGAAATTTCATCTCTACTTCAATTTTCACGTTCATACACTTGGTAATGACAGTATAGTTCGTTTATATTTCAAATTCAATTACATTTTGGTTCTGTCATCCTTTCTGTCTTTGACCTGTCAACTCATTTTTCTTGCATTTAGTTTGAAATTCAACTGTCTGTCTGTCTTCTCTGTCTGTCTGTCTGTCTGTCTGTCTGTCTGTCTGTCTGTCTGTCTGTCTGTCTGTCTGTCTGTCTGTCTGTCTGTATTCCTCTGCATGTTCCTCTGTCTGTCCCTCTCTGTCTCTTCTGTAACAGATTGAACAATCCTTTCAATACTTTTATCGAAAATATATTCGTATAAATACAAATGTAGTTACCAAGTTACCATATAAGTAAATTTCTATTTTGCTTTATGGGAGATAGTTATTTAAATGCTAGCTTATAAAAGTTAATTTGTGAATATATGGAACACATATCAACGAAACTATTTTACTGACATATATATTGGACAGGGTTTCTGTAGTAATTGAGACAATATATTCATAGGAACAGTCGCTGTAGTAGGAATATTAACATGACCAATATCTAATTTGGAGATGCTGGTATTAGTTCTTGTTCATTAGTTATTGTGTGGTGGTGGTGGTGGTGTCATTGATTGTAATGAAAGTGATTGTGACAGTGGTGGCGGTGGCAACGGTGGAGGTGGTAGTGGCGGTGGTAGAAATGATTGTGTTGTGGCAGTGATGACGGTGGTGATGGTTATTGTGGTATTTGGTGATAGTGATGGTGGCAATAACGGTTATGATGATGATGGTGGTGGTGGTGGTTGATTAGTAGGTGATGGTAGTAACATAATGATATTGGTGGTGGTTTTTGTGGTAGCTGTAGTAATGAATACGGTTACGTCTGATGTGGTAATGGTGATTCTTGTGGTTGTTGTTGCTGTAGTAATTACGATGATCATGATATAGATTACTGTGGTGATGGCTATGTTTGTTGTTATGGTAATGGTTGTGGTAGATTGTTGTTGTAGTAGTGGTGGTAATAGTGGTTGTCAATGTTTGGTGCAAATGATGGTGTTGTGGTGGTGGTGGTGGTTGTTGTGAAAATAACAGTAAAAATACTAATAATGCGACCTATAAACAAATAATGTGCACTACTTTGAGACTGGAGATAACCATTTTACTTCAAACAAATATACAGATCTGCAAGGAAACGAACAAACTTACCCTTTTCCGGTGAACAGAACACCTGGCAACATGGGTGCTAGATTTGCATACAGGATATTAACGATCTTCAATGCCACTGGAACATAGATAGAACAATATATTTGCTTGTTGCAGTGTGTATATGTTTGTTTGTGCTTGCAGTATTCAGCTTGGTAGATTAAATGACTTACATCATGACACAGAAAACACACACAAGCAAACACACGTACTCACACACATACCCACACCCACACCTCACCAACACACACACACACACACACACACACACACACACACACACACATGTGACACTTGACACTCAACATGTCGGAACAACGTTTAGTTTGTGTCTATCATAGCTGACAGCTCGGTTTCAGCTGTCGTATGTGTGTTAATACACAACGGTACGGTTGACGCACAGAAACAGCAAATATCTACTGAATTTGCTACATTCAATGATAACGTACGAAATCTGTTAAAGAAGTTGAAAATATATCAAATGTACACGCCCTAGTGGTTTCTCACAATTGTTTCATCAATGTGAAAATGTAATACGTTAATACACTTTGTCAAAATTTGATGAGCCTGACAGAGTTATTTTAGAACTGACTTGACAACTCATTTCATTTTCGTTTGATCTTACCGACAAGTTTTGCTATCATTATTCGTTTTTGCTATTTATGTAAACTATACCGAAAATTGTACAGTAGACACATTAGGCGTGATGATTTGTCTCATTAGTATACAAGTAAACGTTTTATTCGATTATTTCAATATTAACTATCCATTAGAGAGCAATTGTACTTTTAATTGCTGAAAACAATATCTTCAGTGCAGCTAGTATGGAAATTTTAAAGTCATGTCTTATCTCCGCTACTTCAAAAAGTTCTTAATATTAGTTTGGCGCCAATATTAATCAATTATATTGATTACACAATGAGTTAATAAAGAGTGACTAACAGAGTCACGTCTTTCATTCATTCAAAGAGACACCCAGGTGAGCGATAAAGTGGTTTACTGCCTCTGACAGATATGTTAACCAGAGCTACATTTCTCAAACATTGTACCAGGCTAAGCATATTTTACTATTGGCAAATGTAATTTAGGTACATGGAAAAACACACGCAATCTAAACAAAGGACTAGTAAAAACTGTTAACTGACACTAATCAAGGTATTACTGCTCACTAGGGTATACGTGTGTCACTCTTATCAATATGTCGTGAACTTATAATTACTATGTTTATCTTCAGACATGACGCTGTGAACTATTGTAATAGAATATATTCAATTCTTGAACTAGCTGTTTGGCAACATGCATAAATAACGACATGTCCAAACACAGTACAAATTCATGACAACTACATGCTCGTGGAGAGAGAGAGAGAGAGAGAGAGAGAGAGAGAGAGAGAGAGAGAGAGAGAGAGAGAGAGAGAGAGAGAGAGAGAGAGAGAGAGAGAGAGAGAGAGAGAGAGAGAGAGAGAGAGAGAGAGAGAGAGAGAGAGAGAGAGAGAGAGAGAGAGAGACTGGTAGGTACATCGATAGAAAATAATAAAAACTAGTACTGGGCAAACCAAGGTGGCCCTTTGAAGAATACTCGTAAAATATATTTAAATCACAGAACATTAAGTCATTTTTTAGACTTCAAGTCATCAAATTTTAATTTGAAGGAATGATCGTTGTTAATTAAGTACCTAGACAGCAATAGAAGTCAAAGACTGTGTGACGCAAGTAGATCAGATTGACTTAGTGACGGGTAAATATTTATAAGGTCGAACAAATTTAGAAAGAAATTGCCACATGAAATATTAAAAGCATTGCCTTGTCGATGTACGAGCAATTTATCTATTTCAATATAAAGTTATTACTGAAACATTGACGGCTCATTTGAAGTGCTTTCCAGCCAGTCAATCAGTGTTACTTCGTCATTTTATACTAATACAAAGTGCAAGGTACAGGAATATGAAGAAGGATGTGGGAAGGACAACAACAAACCCTCTAATGGGATTATGTTTTCCTGTTACAAGACACTCAAGGAAACGACGGTGGGGTTAATATTTCGATTGCCCTCTCGCTATTGAAGGAGGCCACGGCGACAGCATTGTTTATTCATTAAACATAAAACCGCCAATACTCGCTGAGAGAAAAGCATGAGGTTTCTACTTAAATGTGACAAAGAGAACAGCATTCCACGTTCACTGAACAACCGACACTTTTTTTGCTTTAAACAAAGTTACTGTTCCCATCCGCTAAGAACTGAAAACCAATTATTTGAATCTACCTACCTAATAACATACTTGCCTACATACATACCTACCTACCTACCTACATACCTACCTACCTGCCTATCTACATACATACATACATACCCACCTACCTACCTACAAACATACCTACCTACCTACCTACCTACCTACCTACAAACATACATACATACATACATACATACATACATACATACATATATACATACCAACCTACCTACCTCACTACCTACACACACACACACACACACACACACACGCATACATACATACATACATACATACATACATATATACATACATACATACCTACCTCACTACCTACACACACACACACACACACACACACACACACACACGCATACATACATGCATACATACATACATACATACATACATACATACATACATACATACGTACGTACGTACGTACGTGTGTGATGCATGCGTGCGTGCGTTTGTGCGTGCGTGCATACATACATACATACATACATACATACATACATAAAAATGCATATGGAACTTGTGAGTCAGTCCGAATAAATAGATGTAAAATCCGACGTTTCGAATTCTTTATCAAGGTATTTATAGGCAAGCATATTAATATATTATATTACATACATACGTACATACATACGTACATACATACATACATACATACACATACATACATACATACATACATACATACATTCATACATACATACATATATACATACATACATACATACATACATACATACATATAATATAATATTTTGCTCCTTGTTAGTAATAAGGAGATTTTCACCAAGGCAAACGTATAAAGAAATTCTCATTCATGATTACAACTTTGCGTCAGAAATTACAATTCTTTGTATACATAGGATGTAAAACGACACAACGAAATCATAAACATATAAAAACAGACTAACCAACATCCGGAACATCCGCTTCAGAGACTTCAATTTCGGCAGTTGGCTTTTTCCATTTCTCCTCACCAAAAATAGGAAGACTGCGGTCAGGAAATTTCGTCCCTTGGAACTTGCCTGTGCTGGTATCTATAATTTCCATCACTGGAGAAATAATGGATAGTATTTTAAATACGTCATCGCTATTGAATTATGCAAACAAAGAAAATCCTAAATTGGTTTAAAAATATGAAAAAGAAATTGTTATTTATAAATGTGATGAATAGGGAATGCAAATGAAAGATAACTCATCTGTATTCATTTTTGTAGTGAACGTTATTTTCAATACAAATGTGACCAAGTAAATAATCCCTCACTTAGATAAATATTGTTTGGTTCCGGCTACCCGACCCCACTTAGATTTTCACTGTCGACCCTAAACTTTTACGTATTTGAGAAAAAATAATAAAGTCACGAAAACTGTGGAAGTTTCGCAAGAAATAATGGATCCGAAAACTGACATCAATTAAAAAGACAATATAACACGGTTCTTCCAATCTGTAATGGCTGTACATCTATGAGAAGAAACCAATAACACGGAGACCATATGGAAAACAACGGAAAACATAACTACTCGAACTAGACACTCACATACGAAAAAACATACATAAAAAATAAAATAAAAATAAAACATCTACCTATCCTACGTATTCTAACATTGAGCGTAATCGGAACCACACATTTTTTTTGTTAGGCCTTAATATGATACTTACAAAATGAGTCGGTTACAAAAGAAACTTTCTCTGGTGCGTTATCAGTGCCAAGAGAGCTGATTTTTGTTCCAATGCGAAATCCAATCTCCTCTATCATGTTCATTAGCATAACGGCTCGATAATCCTGATCTTCATTCTAGAATCAAACCATTATATATTCAGATATAATAAGATAATTTGTTAAAGAAATTCATTAATAATTATAAGTTTTCACTGGAAATATATAATCATAATCTGATTGAGAGACTTTTTATAGTTTCGAATTTACATGGGGTAAAGAAACTGAAACTGTTTGTGCCAAACAGAAATAAAAGAAAGAACACATTCTAAAAGTTGTATATGTATAGGGATGGAAGAATAATACAATATATCGTATTAAAGGAAAGTTTAATAATCAGAGGAATGTTATTCAATTGTATACACTTGTGATTAGATTTGTAATTTCTTTATTGCTCTATCATCAATAAATGTAATTACATTTAACAAGAAAAGTTATATATCGAAGAATTACGTGCTATATTTTGTAACACCATCTTCCATTAATGTTGATTGCAATTTGGAATAACAGAACCAATAACCCACGCGCTTTCAATAATTTGAATATACTTTAGAATGTGAAGTATTGCTGTTACACATAACTCGCTATACCACAAATCCTTTTCCAAAACCTGTACTCGTCTGCATACTCGGAAAAACTCAACATTGGTTGAATGACTGATCGACGGAATGATGAATTTTTGTGTTCAAATACAATTTATTTTTTGTGTGAGAATCATCAATTGACGGGTTGATTTTTGTGGTGATATTAAACTTTTCCCCCTCTTTCCCTGGTTAGCTTTCTCTATCAGCTGTATATAAGTATCTCTTTATTGACTAAATAAAGACATCTTATCCATTCTTCTCCTCTTATCTAAATTGAAATACCCCTAATCACATAATTTCCAGGGAGATCGATTACAGCGACAATTTGCACTTCTTGGAGATTATCACACCAGACAGATACTCAGCCATGCACAAACACGGAAGAAAGAGTAGTTTGCACATCGCTGAGTGTTTGTTTGCTTGAAGACACAGCTTTTATCTATTTGTAAATATTCATGATGTCATAGCAGTGGTTCTAGTTAGCAGCAAGTTTCAAGTTCTCAATTCTCTGAAATATTATTACTGCTATGTATATGTCATACTGACATTTGCAAACTAAACGCATTATGCCACTTCTATGTAAACAGTTTACTTTTGCCAGACTTGTTTCACGCACCAATAAATTTGATCAGTTTACTCCAAATTCTTGTATTAAACCTAACTAGTTTACGTCTGCACCATGTAATCTGACGGATTGTGATTTAAATAATTCATAAAGTATTGATTGTATTTTCTGCCATCTATTTTTCCCCAAACAATTAGCATACATTCGTAGTTTGGTGTTGTAATTCTTGGTTTAGATGTATGCATTTATGTATAGTGTTTGTATTTGTTCACATTTTTAGGGTGTGTAATTTTCACGCCATGGTAAAAATGCATTCTCACATACAGGTAAGGCGAGTTATACTAGAATACACAACCTATCTTCCCTTAACCGATTTTTGGATAAGAGACGACACTTTTTTGTATGATTATCTGTAACAGCCAGCAATAATTGTTTAAAGGAACATATATTTGAGGGACAAGCTGACTGAATGACTTACTAATTTGTCATTAATTATTTAATTAACTAATTCATTTGATTTGATTTGATTGATTGATTGATTGATTGATTGATTGATTGATTGATTGATTTTAAGGAATGAATTAAATTATTTTAAATAATTAATAATTAATTAATTAATTAATGAAATTTAATGAATCAATTTTATTGTTATCCTGGCAAATCATCAGACTCAATCTTAGTCTGGTGACATCGAAAGTATCATTTCAAATCGCATTACAAGGGCACACGATAATCCCAAAATGTGTGTGTATGAAAGTTATTGTGAATAGACTATTCATATACTTTGCAGGTAGGTGAAGGTATTTTAAAACCAAAAACAATACAAGTAGTGAACTTTTAACTTGCAGTGAATATAATTCTAAATGAACTGTGCAAAAATCAAATCGTCTTTACCAATTGATTTTCTGATATATTATATAAATATACTAGTTACATTTTTGGTAGAAAGAAGTTGGGAACATCTAGTGGTGATCTTTAAAAAAAACTTGGGAACATCTACAGATGATCTTTAATAAACTTACATCTGAACTTACATCTGAATCAATGAAAAGCTGTGGATGCTAATCAAAAGAAAATAATTTGTTAATTCGTTGACTTGTAAAATCAAGTGCTTGATTTTATCTCAGTACTAGCTATGTGCTATATGTGTAAAGCATGAAATAAGAAAAGACGGATGAACAACCCAACAAAGCACAACACCTTGTAAGTGCCATTGTACGGAATGCATGCAATTGATGTAGTAGGGTGCTTGAAGGGTTTCATATGTATGCCTGTGACGTCAGAAATCTTGTTATCAATTCTAGGTGTATACATCGCCTATAGTTCTTGTATAGGGATTACAGTCAGGATTTTAAAGAGCGGATTTCGGATTAATAAGGTTAAGCCTTGTGATATTGCATTGAGGAATTATAGAAAATTGAAACATGTGCCCAGCCTTACCATTAATTCTACAAGACTGGTTAATTCTTCGAGTATATCTGCAACATTCTGTAATGATACAAGAAGTGTACATGCACACAATGAGTGAGTAAACGGCTAAGAATTATTTATGCTAACTCACACTCGTAGTATATGTAGCATGTGACACAAGGAATTTCATTTATTCCAACTTCATTCTTTTTTATAACGTCATCCAGTCTGTTTTGTTACATATGTAGATCAAAGATTCTGCAGACCAATGACGTAGCTTTTGTAAAAAAAACAAACCCGTAATCTTAAAGCTGACGTCATTTTACAACATATCCTGTAAAGGTCTGACTCTGTGTGTGTACACCCTGAATAGAAACCACCTGCGCCATGAGGAAATGTCAAATGTCAGAGTTTGGCACATTATCTGTGACAGGATAAAGAATCAGAAGGTTAAAAGTATTCGTGTGTTCATCAAATAATATAAGAATCATCTTTCAATTCATTTTATAACATATCAAACTCATTTAGGGTTTTACAGACACACCATCGTGCAGAACAAATGCCCAACAGTCCGAACTTCAAATGCCGGGAAAACAGTTCTCTCTCTGAATTTTCAATATTTGTTGCATGTACAAACTTAAACAATATTTAATCGAAGTTTCAATAACATTTGTTATATAAGTGTATAAATATTTCTATATTAAATTGAATTCAATAACTTTTTTTTATCCCAAATTGGCAATACGGTTTTTTTCAAAAACATATCGAAAGATTATATAAATTAAAAAAAGTTTTGGAATTTTCAACAACAAACATAAATGTATCATAATAAGAAACAAGTACTCACAAAAATAAACGAGAGACATTTTTTCAATAAAGAAATCAACGTAAGGTAAACTGTGTTATTTCACTGTCTAGCAACCATAGCGAAAAAGAAAAGAAATAAAATCCTCTACCCAGAAGAAAACTTTACCCAGCTCTGTGCTGTCAATAGACAAGTGAATAATGTGAGTATTATTCTTAAGATTATGCTCGTTTTTAACTTGTAATAAGTATGCCGTAACTATGATTGTTTTTGAAACTGTATTTTTTGATAACTAAATTATCAGTTTATGAAAAAAATTCTAATGCTTATTTTTTTCTTTCTTATCTGTTGATTAAATTGACTCAGCTAAACAAAATATCTCATCATTTCAACTTCACATAATGTCGACCGAAAGTAAATAAATATCAACATGAAACTTTATTTATCCCGACACTGGCACAGTTTTCATTAGCGACAACACATCAAATACAAACTACAATACATATAAGAGTAAGTAAGTAAATATCACAATGTCTCTAATATATAAATATAATATATATATATATATATATATATATATATATATATATATATATATATATATATATATATATATATAGACACAATCATCACAAGATATTAAGTACGAAGAATTGTGATAACCCTGCAACGACGGTGGAAATAAAATACTCAGATCTTAACATGTAGTTTGTGATGCCATGCCCTACTTAACGTTCAGTACTCTAAACTTGATTAACGTTCGTAATATATATTTATAGCAACAATGACTCGACAATCGTAACTTCATGATTGCGACGAAGTAACGATTGCTACATTCAAATGCCACTGGGTGAGTTCCAAGTTGCTAATGAATATATAGTCTAAGAAAACATGTTTTTCATTTAAAACTTTAATTTAAAAAAAAATGGAATTTCATCAATAATATATAATTCAATTACTTTGGATGGCTCCATACATCAATAACATGTCATTGCTTACTCTATCTGTGTTTCATAAATATGCAAACATTATTAATATTTGAATTTCAAACCCTTCAACGGGACTATTGTGAATAATGTAACATTATGAAACATTCCTTCTCACGGCGCATTGTTAGGTCAGCAAATGTTGTCAAATGTGATTATTCTTACATAAACTTTTTTTTTTAATATGAACATATCGATGTTTTAGGCTAAAAGATCATTAATAGTGACAAAAAGTTTATTAAATGAAAATTCAGAAAATTCAGGTACAAATAATTTTGGCGGTCAATACATAGATTGCAAATTTATTTGTACGGTGTATCATTTACAGAGAGCACCAACCGTCTTTCCATAAGTGTGACGTAAGTGTGTGTCAACCTCATTTAGACTTCAAAACACGTTTAACATTTTGTACGTGTTGATAATTAAATTGATAGCCAAACGAAAAATCATTATTATACGTCAACACTTCCAAGTTATCGGATATGCATAGATCTCAGGGGACGTAGTTGTGAATGACATGGCGTATCCGAGTCTTATCAGCGACCTTTTTAATAATGGGCATGGAACTCACAGGTGACATGTTTTGTGGCATAACAGTGTCTCAAAGTCAATCTATCATACTTGTCTCGTCTCGTCTCGTCTCGTCTCGTATCGTATCGTCTCGTCTCTCTCCCCTCTCTCCTGTCTGTCTGTCTGTCTGTCTGTCTGTCTGTCTGTCTGTCTGTCTGTCTGTCTGTCTGTCTGTCTGTCTGTCTGTCTCTGTCTCTCTCCCCTCCTCACCCTACTTCAGTTCTAGATAAAGGCAACAATCCACACTGTCTTGTCAAATGAACGAAATGAGCAACAAACGTGAACAACATATACCCCATGGATAACCAAAGGTAGGTTCTTGGTTTAAGACATTCATATAATGAATGTCATGTCTCAATCGTCTACTAAAATGTATATAAATAGTTGTGTTTAATCCAATATGTATTTGTTGATGGACAATGTTTTATTTCGAAATGCTCATTTCTAATTAACAGGTGTCTATTCGACATTTTAACATCCATGACAAAGTTCCTCTTGACAGTTCCACAAGAGAATTCATGAATAGATGTTTATTGTCACGTTTAATAATCAAATCACAAATCTAAAGCAAATCCCTTGTCGTGTTTGTTAAATTTAAAACATGGAAAGAAGACTATAAAGTGCTCCAATGTGTCTCTAGTTGCATTTCATTTGTCATTGTCGACATCGAATATATTACTTTTTATGTGACTAGAGGATGGACAGAGAAGAATAGACTTTACGTACATTATGGAGGTGATGAATAATTAATTCATTAATTTCCTGTAGTGGTATCAATCAAGCAACAGCTACAAAGTAGATTATTGTCAATTACAGAGTTCATTGGTTCTGACATCCTGCCCATGGATCAATGCAATTCGGTCAACAAGTAAAGCTGGTTTACAAATTTTATTACAACCTGTGGTATCCAATGCACAACGGATATTGGAAGTGACATTCTGTTCACTTTCTGTCATTTGTCTGACTGACTGACTGACTGACTGACTGACTGACTCGCTTACTCACTCACTCACTCACTCACTCACTCACTCACTCACTCACTCACTCACTCACTCACTCACTCACTCACTCACTCACTCACTCACTCACTCACTCGCTCGCTCACTCACTCACTCATCGATCACTCACTCACTCACTCACTCACTCACTCGCTCGCTCACTGACAGAGTGAGTGAGTGAGTGAGTGACTGTCTTTTCGGTTTATATTTTTGTGTATCAGTTAGTCAGTCAGTCAGTCAGTCAGTCAGTCAGTCAGGCTGTCTGTCTGTCTGTCTGTCATGTCTATTTTATATAAGCCATTAACAGTAATTTCAAATACACCTGCTGTATACATGAACCTTCAGGTTTATTCTCTAACAATTTGTTCATGAACAATGATGTTCTGTCGAGAATAACGAATTCAATTCGTCGCATATATATTTTCATCCAAAATAGTACATGCTTACGAATACACCGCGTTACATAAGTTTCCTCTGCTTTCGCTTTGTGCACATTTATTTGATTAGCGATTATAATAACTTAAAGTGACTTTTTCGAACTTTACAGAGAATTGAATTTCTGGTTATCTCACAATAATTCGAGGTTTCATTCATCTTTTGACTGAATGTTGATTTATGCAACCACTCTCACTTTAATCACACTCACTGTCGTGAAAACATGACACAAATACTTGTACACAACAATGAAGTAAAGTATGCACAACGTGCGTACAAATTTCTTTTGACGTCACTGAGGTATCATCACTATATTTCAAGTATATACACGTATTTGCAATTGCAACCCATTGCAAGGCCGGTGATAGTATCATTCTGCCAGGCGGTTTCTATCATATTTCATTTTTCCAACTTATCAAATTTAAGTACTCTCTCACAGTAACTTGAAACTAAACATACATGAGTACATGTAACAAATGCTGTGGACAATGTATATACGTAAACAGTGTTTCAGTGCAATGTCGGCTGCAAACTATCAACATGAATTTATTCAAAGACCTTTGCACTAAACATACACCTTTGAATATTTAGAAGGCTTCATTGTTACAAATACGTTGCATGGTACGCCACGTAAATATGTTAGTTTGGTAGTAAAGACAATTTAATGCCTACCTTTATGTACACTTCTCTGTCAAGTTGATATCGTAAAATGTCGATAGGGGTCAGATCAATCAAAAGATGTACAATGCTGACAAGCTGATTTAGTGATGATGGTGTCAACTCATATGTCTCTCTTATTTGATTCAGCAGCACTGTCAAGTACAAGCCAAAGTTGTACGGAGACAAGTCTGGTCTATTTCCCAACTGCAAAGATTAAACGAAATTAAATACTTGAATGTACTTTATATTATATATACTATTATACTTAACAAAAAATCAAAGGAAATAAAAGAGTAGGAGAAAGAGGGGAGATGTGATAAAAGATGACGATGATGGTGATGATGATGATGATGATGGTGGTGGTGGTGGTGGTGGTGATTAACGATATAGTCGACGTTTTGTACAATAACACTCATCAACAATAAATTGTTTGTTGCTATGTTAGAAACGGAAAAACGGAAATTCTAGATAAAAGGGAAATACGAATTGATCGATGAGAAGGGTTTTAAATTAATCGAAATTGTTTGACAAGGGTTGAGAGAATGAAGAAACATTGGTAAACGGAGGGAAAGAGGGGACAAATTAGCATTAAATAGACATTACCACATATAATAACATAAGAAAAATCAATGGCCACAGAACTAGATTATTTGACCGATTTCAACTCAATCATATGAACAACCCAATTAACGACGTGTCATCTTTCAATGGTGTACACACACATTCAAGATTACAATTCTTAGAGATTGATCTATTACATTATCATTGTTTACTGACATCTAAATTGCTCAATATATTCGACACAAACAACGATCGTAAATAACGAGCAACAATAAAAGAAAGCTTATTCCATGCTGTTGTCTCTGCCATGATTTATTCGATCAGAAGAATATCAGGGTGTAATCTATTCATGTAGGTAATATTGTCTCTGTAGTCTTCTAATAAATGACCACATTGACCTAATTTCATACTAACGAAACATCGACTGGCTCGTCAAAAAAATCTTACTAACATTGCTACATTTTATCGTCTGGCTCAACAAAAATCTTACCAACAGCGAACCATATTTATCGTCTGGCTCAACAAAAGAATTACCAACAGTGCTACATTTCATCGTTTTGCTCAACAACTATCTGCTGTTAAGATGTTTGTTGAGTCAGACGATAAAAATGTAGCAGTGTTAGTAATTAATATCTTTATCGAGTTAGATGACGTTTGTGTCATGATTCATGATATAAGTTGTATTGGATTCAACGCAGGGGAAACTTACTTTAAAAAAAATGAAAACTGAATCCACCTTATTCTACGAAGCTCAGCTCTACCGGTTTCCACACACTCTGACTAGCTACAGTCCTGTTCACAGAACATTATCAGGTCAGAAAGAACGGTAATAAGATATGTAACGTAAAGTATAATCATCAAAATATTGATTGCCATTTTGAAATGAAAGGGTTCTTAGCATGAGGGTCAAACTACAAAAATATCCTTTTGAGAAAAAGGCCAAAACGCATTTTGGCACTAGGTAATTGTATGACCCTAGGTCAAATTTAAATCGTGTTTTTTTTTGTCATATCTGTGCTCACCTAGGACAATTTTGGTATGAGAGAAGAAACAGTAAACTATCAGAAAATGTCATTAGGACTTTCTTGATCTTTTAATTTACGTTGAACCTAGTTATCTTTGAATACAAGTGGATCTTTTCTGTGATGAGAAATCACACACGAACAAAATTATAATTGTTGAAAGTGAAAAATCACCAAATATGGAGTTAGCCTCTTTTGGCATTAAAACCTTCAAATGAATTTACCAAAAAATTAAAATTCTTATCAACAGGGACACTATTTAATTTACTGGGCAGGGTTATCGTGTCATGCCCAGTGACTGCTAGGTCTTATTACATTTTAATGTATTAACAATCAGTATTGAGAATGACCATAAAGTACATCTTTATATCCTCTTACGGAACCGTCCTTATTTATAATTTCAATATTAGTTTATTACTAATCCAGAAACGAAGCGATGCAATAATACATACCGACGTAATGGCTCGATGAGGTGATTACACACACTTCAGGAAATAAAAAGAAATTTCTCAATTTGATCGCAACTTTCAAATGGCAATGTGAACGCTATTGTATATTTTAATATACAGAACAAAGAAGACCGCTGTGTAAACAGATTAAAAAGATATTGAGGATAAGAATATAGACATTTCTGAGCATATTGGATGTGAAGGTTTTTTTTTTTTTTTTTTTTTTTTTAAATAAAAATAAAAATGACTATGACGAAAAGTTTTCTTGTTTAAAATGGCGAGAGAATTGTTCTTAAAGAAAGATAGTTTTGGTAACATGATTATGAAATTATATACAAAATAACAACTACTGGAATAATATCGATGCTAAAGTTGTCATTATAATAAAGGATGATGTGGATTGTTACTTTGATGATGGCGTCGTATTAAAGGAAAATTTATCTTTCTCTATCAATTTTTTTGATCGTATTATTTTTCAATCTCCGGCTGTGAGACTAATTCGATAATCGATGTGATTGATGTAGTGACATCGGGTCTTTTAATTTGTAGACGATAATGTTACTCTTATAAATTGTTTTCTCAATTTCCAATACATTTGCAAATCCATTTTAATTTTGAAGACTAGTAGGAAAGTATTTTGCGCAATGGTATATTTAGCTGACAACGGATGGACTTATAATTAGTAATCAATCATTCAAAATTACATTAAGGTCATCCCTTAAAGTTCAGGTGTCTCAAGCTGATTGAATAGTTATTTTTGTTCTGAGGTTTTTACTATTGACCTTTTGTCGGTCGATTTAATGGCGGAGGGGAGGGGTGATGTAATCTGACTGGTCTGACTTCACTACACAGCGTTTGTACATTAACCTAAGAGAGCCGTCTTTCCTCAAGAAAACTCTGATATATCGTAATAATTACCGGCCTGATATAACACTTAATGCTTAGCATTATATCTATGATTTTTTTTTTTTTTTTTTTTTTTGGGGGGGGGGGATTGTTTTGCTGTAACATCTACGATAATCAAGTACCCCTGTGAAATATAGAAACTGACCATCTGCATGTAATGTGTGAATACATTGATTGTGCATATCATGAACTGTTATCAAGTATTCAGCGATCCCTTTGAAGTGTGCCGATACTTGGTACATTAAAGAAATGTGTATATTTTGGTCTTAAAAACCGAAATGTATATATTCAAACCTATATGTAATGACCATACCACAGGGGTAGTACCGAAAGTCAGAATGGCCGTAATGCAATACACAATTTGTTTGAGAAAAGTGTTCATTTCTTTCTACTTTGTCTCGCTCTATTCGTGTAGTGTCATTATAGACGTAAATAAGTTCAAACTAGAAATCTTGATGGCCGATACATTTAATTGTACAACTGCTGTGACTTTTACTACAAACTCAAGTAGCAAATATTCACGAAAGCTTTCATTCGACGACATTGTCAAAGGAACACATCAGCTCTATGTTCGGTCCATTTCGGCAACTACAATACGAATCACAAGGTGTTTTGACAAATCTGAAGGTGATCCATATACAGAACCTAAATCCCTGACATGAATGCAATTAATGTCGATAACGAATTTAGATACCTTTTCTTACCAAGTATCTATTGCTCTAACCTTGGAAACCTCTCTCTCTATATATATTTATCAGTGAGAAGAGTACATGATTTGACAAATACAGAGATAAAGCTATCCTATTCTATTCTGACTTCGAGTTTATCTGCTAATACTATTGAGATAACTAGCTGCGTCCATTGGTATTGGTGTAATAAGTTTACCACAAATCAGAACAAGGGAAGTTCTGAGTGCAATGTTAAATATAGTACTGCAAGAACGAAATGGAGGTTTTTAAATCTTAAATTCTCAGGGGATGTTAGGAAACCTTTTGACCTTGACTTTAAGATTATACATGATTGGTAACACAGAAGCTGCTAAATCTTTGCAGACCGAAGCCTGACAAGTTTAATACAGATGGATCACTAACACGTGCAGTGCTATCAGAATCATAATACCTTTTGTAATAAGTTTCTTGATTCTAAATAACATCGAATAAAAGAATGATTAAAAAGAACATGCCGCATCACTGTGATATTCTCCTGATTAAGGTTAGACGACGAAAACCTGTACAGTTATCTTCGTAAATGTGCTGTACCTGTCAAGAGTTGAGTGTATCAATATTGGTTGCTTGTAAGAAAATTGCCATTTACTATCGACACGTACATTCAATTTGAGGTCGGAAAGAGTTCTTAATCTCCAATTTAGAAAGTACAATCTCCATTTTAGGCTATCCATCAAAGCAAATACACCCTAAACCACTCAGATTACAAATTAGCATACATTTTCTCCCTTGGGAACATTGCCCCTCTAGATATGAGTATGTCGTGTACTTTGATCATAAGATCCATGATAAGAACGAGTGTACGGATCGCATAACTCATACCTTAACCGGGATCTACCTCATGGGTTCTCCTGGGGACCGTGCGTGACTCGATTGTCACGTCCACTGTTCATTATCTTCCGTTTGCTTTCAAAAATGATTATTTGTGAGAGGAGAGGAAAACGTAGGCAGTTGAACTACCGGATATTTCATTCAAAAGAGTGCAGCAGTCGATAATGATAAACCAGGCTGAGATGTTATTACCTGATTGCAAAACCGTGTCTTCACCTTTCCCACGATAATTTTCATTGCAAGATATAATTCATGTCGTTGAAAGTTTGGGATGGTTTGTGTTTGGCTCTTTTTTGTTACAGTTCAATTTACAAATCTTTTCATTTTGTTCGTGTACAGAATAATAAGGAAACTCTACCGAGCAGACTAAAACAGGTTGTTAGGTGGATGTAAAGCTATTGGGGTTTGATAACAGTTCTTGTGATCGAACTGACACTTTTCTGTACACTTCACATTTCACGCCATTAATGGACTGCTTGATGAAGTACCGACATATTTGTTGATTTACTCTGTGAACTTGATTGATTGAAGTTTATGCCCTTGCTTCAAATTAAAGTACTAAAGAGTAAACAATACATTTTTATCACTGTTTGCTAAGATCTTGTGTGTACCTAGTCATCAAACATTGTTTAATGGGAGAAGATCTCAGTTAGTTTTTTCCTTCTTCTGTAAACGTGAAGACGTGTGAATCATTTCTCACTTACTCACTTTGTAATGTGTAAACACGTTCTCAAATTACCGCATGACACATACTGGGTTTTATAATTGTAGACCTGAGCAGGACTGAAATGTTTCATTTGGCCTCTAAAAACTTAATCTATGTTCGATGTTTTTGAAGTCATTGTCGTTTTAGTGGACATTTGATTCTGTTATATTGACATTTGTATCTGAAAAATGAAATATCCTCAAATTTCACCATTAGATGACCGTTTAAACGAATTTGACACGTCGTCTCTACATGCTGGAGGGAAGGATGTGCTATATGCATGTATGTACGTTCACGAATTTCAGAATAACTTCATGTTTATAGCCTGCATCAAAATTGAATATGCATTTTCGATTCAGTCCACCCTGTTGTTTTGAATATTAAAGTGAAAATAATGTAAAATATATTTCAAACACATATTCCGGTTCTCTCGAGAGGGACTTATATATTAACAAAGAATTTGCAAGTTAAATACGCAGTCAGTCATCACAAAATTAGTGCATATATTAGTATTGTTCATTATTAATAGAGCGTTGTTCAATTATAGTTGCTTTAGTTGCAAGATACCGGTATATTTGTTGTTTATTTCTGGATTTCCACCATATTGTGCAGCAAAGTCAAATTTGCCTTCCTTTTGCATGATCCAAATATTGCCTTGTAACTCAAAGAGGTGACAGGGTCAAAACATAGGACGATAATTTGAAAAGATTATCACCACGTCTGTACCAAGACTTTATTTCTTTTTACCTGTTGAAGAATATCACAAGAGCTGATGCTTGCACACTGAGGAAATGCTGTTGTTGATGCCGATGGTAAAGTCGTGTAGTTCGAAACTGTTACTGTTGGAGCTTCGCTCATACTCGGACAGTTTACGTCTGAAAACAAATAAAAGAAAATCATAAATACGTACTGTCAAAAGGCATCACTGCAACTTGCCTTGCCTGCGTGTTTAACACCATGAACATATACTAACGATAAATAGATATAGAAGCATGTTGAAAATTCGATCCATTTATATTCATTAAAGAATCAACATTCAGACAGATTCCATTTAGGTTTAAATATTGTTATTGGTTAGGTTATCAGCTTAGGCAAAACGTAATTTCAACGGTGCACCAACACTAATAAGTCAGCAATGATTGTACACCACAACCTTTACTTCTGATTTTCTCCCGATGGTATTTCATGGCTACAAGTGTTATGTGATCAAACTACATTCTACTAACCTCCGTTTCCTCCTTCTCCTCCCCCTCCTCCGCCGCCACCACCACCACCACCACCACCACCACCACCACCACCACCACCTCCGCCAGCAGTGTTCAACTGTTTTGCTAGAATTGAAACGGATAACAAAGATAATCAACTCTAACAGCATAGTAAGAATTAAAACATTCAAACCATTGCTCAAATGTTTGATATTGTCCAAATCAATGAAACATGTCATCCACGGCATGCACAGACGACGTTCTCCTTACACATTTATTAAACCGCCACTGTCTTTAGATACAATTTTAAAGTTATATTTGTTATGACGTATGTTGCATTTTATCTTCTCTATGGCGAGACAGTTCAGGAATTCAAGTTCAATGAGCATGTTTGGGAAATTGGTTGTTACAATTGCCAAAACGCTATAATTATAACAATTGGAAATACCAGCTAAGAATGTTCAGAAAATAATCAACAAAGGCAAATATGTTGAAATACTGGACAGGTACGTTTTCCTTACAGTATCACTGCATATATTTTCTAAGGGGAAGATTGTTGTTGCTTTACTTTAACCCCATCACAGTCGTTGGATTCTCGTCACCACAATCTCCATGGTCTCCCAGTCTCTCTAGTCATCATGCTATATATTCATTACTGATATAGTTTCAGCAAATCTCAAAGCTAGAACTTATACTCATGATGTCGTGTCTCTGCTATCATAAATTTACAAAGACGTCGGAAATTTCAATTATAATGTATATTCTTCTAATCAACATATGTGAAAGTCTTGTCTATAAATTGAATTTTTACCATCAAAAATAAGTTTGAATAATTCTTTCGTCAAGATACTGCAGAACGAGACGTCGATCCAGCGAGAACAGAAGAAATTATACGAGATTATAATATTAACAACACGTAAGCTTATAAGGTAGGATACATATTTCAGACCACAATCTAAAACTAAAGTTAATCTTTTGATCTCGTTACATGTACTTGATCTCTCAAATTAACAATCTTGTTTACTTTGAATAATGGCGATGGAAAAGTTCGAAATATCATTTACGCATTAACGCTAACTCTCTAGCGAATTGGAAACAAAATGAAAAATCTGTCCACGATAAACAATTTGAGTGTTAGAGTAATGGCAATGTAATTGACTCTATCTATCCAAGGATGGATATTCTTGAAATATGATTGTGTCATGATAATAAAGAATTGTTTAATCTGGTCATGTCAAACAAACAAGGTTACACTTTATAATGTCTTCCACTGAAGTAGGTATACAAAAAGTGTATTTTATCGATTCTTCACGGAATCCAATGCCACCTTTTGACATACCAGTGCATGTGAATTGCGTATCGCATGTATTACAACGTATGACATATAAGACAATGTTACAAGTGGAAGTACTAGTATGGGCATTTTTGTTGTTTGCCTTTGGGTTGTTTTCTTTGTTTTAGTTCCGTGTGTCATTGTACACAGTCATATAGCACATTGACCATTCCCACATTGAGCACTCACTCGCTCGCCCAACCACCCGCTCGCTCGCATTCAATTCAATTCAATTCTGTCTGTCTGTCTGTCTGTCTGTCTGTCTGTCTGTCTGTCTGTCTGTCTGTCTGTCTGTCTGTCTGTCTGTCTGTCTGTCTGTCTGTCTGTCTGTCCGTCCGTCCGTCCGTCCGTCCGTCCGTCCGTCCGTCCGTCCGTCCGTCCGTCTGTCTGTCTGTCTGTCTGTCTGTCTGCCTGTGATAAACGTATTGTTCCAATATCCTTTAAAGCATTTACCTTTGATATCAAGGTATCCAGATTCTCCACTTTCAGGATATCCATGTCCGCCATCCAGATGTTCTTTCAACTTGGCAAAATGTCCTGTCACATGACTAGTAATCACTACATCAACAATTCCACCTCCTCCGCCGCCACCACAGAAGGTATCGTTATCAGCCCTGTAACTCCCATTACCACCCGTGACATCGAGAACACCATCCGAAGTAAAATGAACAGTCTGGGCTTCTAGACGTATTCTGCCGCCACTGCCCCCACCAGCACACAAACTGACATCAGATACGTTCATGATGATATTGCCCGATTGTCCCCTAGCTGAGATCCTGCTGTCTGAAAGACAGATAAATAAAATTCATTGATGTATTATTGGCATAAAAGAACGTGTGGAAAGTATCGTAATATCGACACAAATTACTTTCAAAGTAATGAGCTGTGATCATATGCAATGCAATTATATGTTGTGTTGTCTTTACTGTGTGACATATCACATGTCGTGGATATGACATTGAAAATAAATATCACAGCAATGTAAGTATAATAATGGTGTGAGAAATGACGACTTGGATCTCAGATCTGTTTCTCATGTCCTTTCAAACCGAAATGTTTGTCTAGATGCCGAACTAAGTTCAACTTGTTTGTATGGTTTGATTAACCATCTTGTTGACAACAGGCAAAAAGGAAATTATACATTTTATAATTGTCCTAGATGACAAAATTGCATCTCAGGAAACATGCAGTCTAATACATTTTGTGACTTAAAACTGTATGCCATGTATTTCCCATGCCAGGCTTTAGTACTGATAACAGTGTTTAAGACTTATACTTATATCATGTTTAGTAATCGTTCAATGGCATGCGGGCTTATCATCCAATTTTTGTAATCATTTTCATTACAGCCCTTGGACGCAGGAGAACGGAAAACAAATTTACTTCTAATTCTAGATTGACTATAACTAGATGATATTGCAAGATCATTATTCTTTTTTACAATAATTTCTCAATATCAGTTTCAATCATTCACGATATATGAATTTTCATTGTAAAAAGCTTCTTAATACTATAGTAATACATTTGACGGGAGAATTATGACAAAGTAACATAACCGTATTATGATTGAAATTCTACAGCAAGTATGTTTTGTGTGACGTTAATTCTTGAAAGTAAATCCTAAGATATTCTACAAAATCGGTAATACCAACATAACTAACTCGCAAAATCATTCTCAAATCTGACACATCTCCTGTTTCTATACAGGTTATTTTGGTTTCACTTTCTGTCAATATCATAATCTAATGTAAATTCTGTTGTATGAATATAGAATAATGTTTTTACGGATAAGATCTAAAACCTTTGTTGAACATAGGTTGCACGTGTTTTGGTTGAGAGACTTAAATATCTCCGATTCTTTCGCAGGCATTCTATGATAAAATGGCTTTTTCTGTAACTCTTTGCGTTATCTCGATTTGCGACTGGCGACAGAGCATTGACGTATCTTGACTCATTCATATAATGTTTAATCTGATTACAAGTAAATTTCTTTGTTCAGTCTCTGAGGAAAGAATTGAAAATAATGACTACATATTATATATAGCCTGCTTGTCTATATGTGTGTGATAATTGTAATGAGTGGCTCATTTAAAAGACTCTTATTTTAGAGAGTGAGTGATAGACGGAATAAGAGTTAAAAGTGATTCATATTCTGTTCGTATTAGGTCTAAACAAATTTGTTTGTTCCGGTTACTCGACCCAACCTATTTTTTTTCACTGCCGACCCTAAACTCTCTTTTTAGTATTCGCAAATGAAAGAAAATCGCGAAAATTGTGGAAGTCTCGCGAGAAATAGAGGATGCGGAAACTGACGTCAACTTAGAGAGTATAAAATGTTTTCTCCAATCTGTAGTGGGATGAAACCAATAACACGGAGACCATACGGAAAACAACGGAAAAACATAACTACCTGAACTAGACAGTGACACATGAAAAAAAACCACCCCCGAAAAAATCGCCCTACCCAACCTATGTTAGAATTGAGCGTAATCGGAACCACACATTTTTTAAGGCCTTAATCAGGATAGTGAAAATATAAATTAGTTATACATATAGGGGAAAAATACTTAATCTCATTTCTGATAGAAAAGTGAAGTGCCTGAGCACGATTCCGAAGAAGGAAGCTATAAAATGCTCTGCTATACTACACACACACACACACACACACACACACACACACTCTCTCTCTCTCTCTCTCTCTCTCTCTCTCTCTCTCTCTCTCTCTCTCTCTCTCTCAGCTGATTTTCCAGAAATATTCCTCGCTATTCGCAAAAAAGACATATAAATGATATTTCAGCAACACAATTATATAACGTGTGTCCGAGTTAGCATTGATCCCTAAATAACACGTATACGTATCCATAGGCCAAATCATATGTCTTCAAAAAGAAAGATATAGAGCCCATACATCAAAATCATTAATAAAAGGCAGTTCAGGATAAAAACCATGCTTCAACATGTGCTACTTTCCTTTTTCATATCCTGCCCATATAGTCATTCCATTTATAAACCTATCTTAACAGATTTCCACACTTAATAAAACTCAATGCTTTTTGTCGCTTAATGAATAAAAACAGGAAGACGGCACTCTTTAGAAGTAGCATATATCAATTCAAGGACTTAGGAACGATCGAAAAGTTCAAGGGCATTACACGTGCTCTACTGAAATACCTGTCTTCAAAGTTATCTTTAAGTATTACCTGATTTTGGAGAACAGAATGGCATTAATAAATCTAACCAGCCGAGGCCGAATTGGAGAAGGGCTACAGTAAGCTTGAATATAGTCTGGCTGAGACGAAAGACATGATTGAAATAGAAAGGATTCAATTAGAAATGAGAAGAATGGAGCAAGAACTGAAAGAAATTGATGATTACAAAACTAAAGGCTTAATGTTGAGAGCAAAAGTTAGATGGCATGAAAAAGGTGAAAAGAGCAATGCATATTTTTTGCGTTTAGAAAAGCGTAATTCTTCAAAGAAACATATTAGGAAGTTAAGGATGAAAGATGGCAGTGTAACTACTGACCCGCATGAAATCTTAAAGATGCAGGCAGATTTCTACACTGACCTGTATTCTTCAAAATGTCAGTGCTCTGCAAACAGTTTCAATTACTTTTCTAAAGATTTGCATATTCCCAAGTTGACCCCAGACCAGCGTAACAGCTGCGACGGCAAACTCACTGTGGCCGAATGTTTCAAAGCCTTAAGTGCTATGCCAGCTAATAAAACGCCGGGTAATGACGGTATAACGGTGGAATTTTACAGTAAATTTTGGTCCTGGATAGGCCCCTATCTTGTTAATTCTCTTAATGACGCGTATGATAAGGGTGAATTAAGTAACTCTCAGAAACAAGCAGTAATAACTTTAATTGATAAAGGAAAGGATAGGTTGGAGCTCGGTAACTGGCGACCAATCTCCCTTTTAAATGTAGATTATAAGATAGGTTCCAAGGCTCTTGCAAACAGAATCATGGAAGTATTACCGAGTATTATCAGTGAGAATCAAACGGGTTATGTCAAGGGCCGGTATATTGGTGAAACAATTCGCACAGTTCTTGACATTTTACAGTACACAAAAGATTACGATATTCCAGGTGTTTTATTATGTGTTGATTTTAAGAAAGCTTTTGATTCTATTGAGTGGCCCTTTCTTGAACTCGCTCTAAAGGAATTTAATTTTGGGGATTCCTTCATCAGATGGACCTCCACATTCCATAAAGGTATTTCAAGTTGTATTGTTAACAATGGAGTGACCTCAGGATATTTTCCAGTTGCTAGAGGTTCACGTCAGGGTGACCCCCTATCTCCGTATTTATTTGTTATTGCAATTGAATTAATGGCTATTGCTGTAAGACAAAGTGAAAACATTAAAGGTATCTCCATTGATAAGAGAGAAACCAAGTTAGCCCAGTATGCTGACGACACCTCAGCCTTACTTTCTGACATTAGTTCTGCAAAGGAATTCCTTTTTCTGCTTGACCATTTTGGTAATATGTCAGGCCTTGTTATTAATAAACAAAAGACAGAGGCAATGTGGATTGGGTCTAACAGACACATTGATTTGAAACCCCTAGATCTTTCATGGCCTGATAGACCGCTAAAACTTTTGGGAATTTATATTTCATATGATGACATGAATTCGAACAAACTTAATTTTCAGGATAAAATCGATGAGGCCCGGGGTTGTTTCAATATCTGGAGAACTAGGGGTTTAACCCTCCTCGGCCGAATTCAACTCTGTAAAACATTTATAATTTCTAAATTTTCTTATGTGGTATCTCTTTTACCAATTTCTCGTGAGTACTTGAAGCAAATTGAAAGATTAATTTTCAGATTCATATGGGCAGGGAAGCGGGAAAAGGTTAACAGGGTAACAATGGTTTCTGACTTTAAAAATGGAGGTCTGAAAGTACCGGACTTCGAGTCCATTGTGATGACTTCCCGGGTTATGTGGATCAAAAGATACCTTAATCCCTCCCAGTCAATTTGGAAGTTCTTTGCAGATTCATTTGCCAGAAGGTATGGAGGTTTTCATTTGCTCTTGTATTGCAATTTTGACGTAAACAAGTTATTACTTCCGAATTTCTATAAAGATTTGTTAAGATCTTGGTTATTGGTACGAAATGATTTGGAGCAGTCCCTGCATACTGATTTCCTTTGGAATAACAAATATTTTCAAATTGGTGGTAAGGAAGTGTTCAATAGAAATATGATGCAAGCAGGCATCTGGTACCCAGGTGATCTTTTCGAAGCTACAAATAGAACTATTCCTTTCGAGGTGTGGGTAAATCGAGGTGTTTCTTGCAGGTACTTTTGTGTTTGGGCGGCGCTTGTAAATTTGATAAAAGCGGGCAAAATGCAAGCTGTTAGTGGAAAAAACATTTCTCATTCCCAACTCTTGAGCTCCTCTTCAAAAAATATCTATCAGTTTGTACTTAGCTCTAAACACATTACCTTCAAGAAACCTCGGCTCTCTCAATTGACCATAAATACCAGAGAGAATACTGACTCAGAGTGGATGGATATTTATCTTCGACCACACATTGTATCAATGGATACCAAATCCAAGATCTTTCAACACAAAGTTTTGCAGAATTATCTTGCTGTTAATTATTGGCTCAAGAAATGGGGTATTACAAGTAGTGAAACCTGTTCTTTTTGCTCAAATTACAGTGAAACTATCCTTCACCTATTTTGTGAATGTGAGATAGTATTAGCCGGTTTTTGGGTACACTTTAAGACATGGTGGAACACGTTAACAAATGTACAAATTAATATCGACTCTGATGTAATTCTGTATGGGTCTACGAACTATCCAGTTATTCTTAATTACATTTTGATTCAAGCCAAGCAGTTTGTTTTCCAGGCCAGAAGATCTGCAGTATTACCTTCATTCCATATTTTTATCGAACATCTCAAACAGTTGTATAAGATTGAAAAACAAGTTGCTATTAGAAATAACAGGCAAGATAATTTTCATCAGAAATGGTCATTGTTAGATAATCTCAACTAACGTATTTCTTTCAAGTTTGCTTTAACAGATTCTTTAGTTACCATGACTTGGTCTAAATTATTTTTTTTTTGTAGCTAGGGACAGCATTGTTTGTTTGGTTGTGTGTTGTGTTTTCCTTTCTCGTATGTGCTGTAGTTCTTTTTCGTTTGTTTCTGTATTAATAAAAAAAAAAAAAAAAAAAAAAAAAAAAAAAAAAAAAAATCTAACCAGCCAATTAGGTTGTTTCGTAGCCAGCAGGCGTTTCTTTTAAAGATTGGTGTATCTTTTGTATATTTACTATTCGTGACTAAAAAACTATGAAAACAGTTTGTACATTTGACATGATGGGGCTTATTCAAGCAACCCTTTGATGTACTGATGAATTTTTCATTTAAATTTCTTAAAGTGCTATCAAATATCATTTGATGATTACTTTGAATAGCAGAGTAGGTTGCCATGTAAGAAGCCCATGTCCCAGGAAATGATTAGCAATTTGTACTTTTACCTGAAAATGAATTTCGTTACCTATACTATTTGTTTCTAAGCTTACCTAACATTATTGTTTGTGCCGCTTTTACATATATAGACCCTCCTCCTCTGGTATACATCGGAGTTGATGAGTTATCAGTGGGATGAATATTACCACCTGTAAAAGCATAAAAACATAAGGTAACTGTAACACATATTTCAGCTGATATCACCATTTGTTGCTATCTGTAAAATATCACGACAAGCCATTTACCCCTTAAATCCCACTTGTCTTGGGTATCATGCTGACTAAGATAGACTTCTGGCTACATCGTTGTGTTTAATTAGGCATTGTGGTGTTCATGTATCGATACAAAATATACTGTGCTGATATGTGAACTATTGGCGCCATGGGAACGTCATATTGCCCGAAGGAAGCAATGCACGCATTGTCTAACAAAGCAACGGCTTTTCGGTATCCACGATAAACTAAAACGACGAATGTCAATTATATTCTCGTGGCTTATAGTATTCGTTATTCTTGCAATTTACACGATTATGGAGCGAAATTCTTTTATAACAAATATTTGATAATGTAATGTGACTTTTGAAATTGAAATTGTTCTAGTTATACATACCTGCGCTTCCTCCAAGTACGACAACGGGGGATTCATCATACGCTTTGTAGGCACCACCATACACTATACCACTATCGTTATAACTTCCACCTCCCTTACCACCATAGCCTCCTCCCCCGGGATTCATTTTACATGCTCCTGCCCAGGGGCCTAATGATTCTTTGAATGCAAAACATGAATATTATTAGAATATGGATGTTGACAAGGTTACAACATCATCAGATAGTGTTTCATCAAAGATATTATAACAGTATATCGTTGTTTGCAGACACAATGTAGACTATCTGCAGGTATACACTCCATACGAATGCACTCCGTAAATCTCAAATTTAAACCCCTAATACCAAATTAACCAGGACATATTAGCTTATCTCAATACTTTCTGCATTCACGTGTTTACTCTTACCTTCTATAAAAAACATTCACGTATTAATCGTGTGCAAGTAAATTTTAATTTCAAGACTGTCTTTATTGGATGCACGTTCAACACTGCGCAGTAGTTAATGTACGGATAATCCTCAAACAAAGTCTCGTACTCACATAGTATATATCTTGTTAACACATACATGACATTAGCAGACTAATTCAAACGTTTTAGCCATTACTTTTCTAGTTTTCTTGTTCATATTTACATCACAGGGGTAATGGGATTGTAAGTCATTGGATTGGCCCTAAGATGATCCGCATTAAGTAGTGCAAAGCTGATTAAGCCGATAAAGTAGTGACAGGCACATGTAATGACCTAAGTACTGCTGTGTAAGACTGTGTGAAAACGCCATAGCTAATGGTCAGATTTATTGTAAATGTAGACGGGCAAAAATGAAACAGAAATGTTATCACAATGGTTTGTCAAATACTACGAACACTTTGCTGCGACATATACGTATTTTTAAGAGCAAGACAACATTAGAAGTAATTGAATATGAGATCCTCATCAAAGCTGACTACTCATCCCCCCACTGAGTGACAATGGCAGCATACATACAGTCAGGTACTAAGACATACACAGAGCAACTCAAATTGTTGATGAAGATACACAACTTTACTCAACATCTATATCTGTGTTATCGGTTTAATCAGCTTGGTACTACCTAATGCGTTCATACTATTTGGCAAACCGTTGTATAAAGGCTTCCATGATTAATTTGCATAATTTTGATTCCAAAACTTAGATTTTGTTCTCGCAGAATTGTGTGCATGGAATTGAGAAAACTCTAATTCCATGGTGTATTTCTATTAAATACTTGAGGTGAGACTAGCACGCTTTGACGTGAAGTCATAGCGATAAGAGACATTGCACTGTTTTGTGATACTATTTATTGACTGACTTTATAAGCAATCTAGGCCTAGACACTTTTATTGCAATACTTAAACACTTTACGGCGTTGACAAAAATAATTATGGTCACATTTAGAGGTTGGAACGCGTATTACATCGGAGTGATTAAGTAAGAAAAAGATCGTTTCCGGTTGAGAAATGACGTACTCTAGAAAGTCTGAAAATAATACACTATTCATTAATATTCTAAACCAGTGCTGAATTAAAGCTCAGTTGCTAACCTGCATATCCGCCGAGATGGTTGACATTTATTGGTCCATTGTCGGCACTTACATCCAATGTTGTCCTGACTTCAATGTGTCCATTTTCACTCTCAATAAGTAGAGGATTCCGACCTGTGATTTGAACCTCCATAGATTCCCCTAAAATTAGACTGCCATTAAATCTGAATCGTGCCACTTCAGCCCTCCACAAACTACCATCATTGTGTTCGTATACGTACGTTACGAAAACGCCATAAAAATCGTCCACTATACTAGATGGCGAATTGGTCGATGTGGCCTGCGTGGTGCTTGTCACATCTCCACTAGTTGTGGTCACTGGTGTAGCCTCATATGTATGTTCCCACGATGCTTCTGTTGTGTTAATGACAATTTTCCCGCGATCGAAGATATGCTGTTCACCTGATGGTAATGGGAAAATGTAAAGGTGAAGTAATTATCAGAGAGAGGGGGGGGGGGATGATGCAGGTTAGAAAAAAGAAAACGTCATTAGTTTTACGCGGATTAAATCGCGATAACAGAATTGATCGATTCTTCCCAAGCTTCACATTGTTGACTTACAAACAGGTAAGTGGGGCTTAACCACACGACTGGAAGTAATGTATTTAATACCTCAGAAGACTTCAATTCAACACAAGATACGTTGATAAAATTTATGTACAAGTTTGACATTTTTTTTCCATCTATCGTAATTTTCATGATGCAAAAGGCGACGCTTAACTTAATTTGTATTCCCTAAAGTATAATCTTACGATGTCATTGTAATTAAAGGATGCATTAGCAAAAAAAAGATCTGCTAGACGAATGCAAACATGGTGGTGCCTTTGCTGTTGATTTTTGCAAGTTGGTTTAATATACAAATCAAGATATTATTCAAAGCATGGTACAGCCCCGCTGGCATAAAATCATTATTTGCTTAGGTATTGCTTTACCTAATTACTTGTTTTATTTCTGTCTATTTTGGTCTTACATTTTGTTAGGAAACAGTGAGCTAAATGCTAGGAAACACGTCCCCTTAAGGGCATTCCGAGTGGAATAGATTTACAATATTTTCTCTCACGAGATGTTCGAGCACGACATCTCTGGATAGTAAATATAGTTGCTGAGACTAAGTTTGCATTTAACACTATTTAAGGTATTGTTAGCCTTAGCAAGTGGTATTACTGCCCAAAAATGCAAAGCCCTATTACAGTTCGTAAAGAATAATAAACTTTCAAAATCTTTCTAAAAGGTAAGGTGGTCTTCTACTTTTTTCGGTCACCCATCTGGGTTTACGTCTTACCAAAATACAGAACTTGTTTGACAATTTAGAAGGTGGAAATCAATGAATTTTGTCGACTGATACCACTCAGTAGAAATATTCGAAGGAGTGATTTTTTCCACACTCGTTGTTCAGGTTTTTAGAGTGACACTAAACAGAAATATTTGGATCTTAATGAGGGAGAAATAGAAAATGTTATCAGAACACTAACAAACAGAAGCATTTATCACATCATTTAATGTACAGTAACAGTACAAGTAGCACATTACGATGTTTTCTCCAAGGTAGGCAGGATATAATTCCACAGGAACAACTGAAGTCAATCTTGAGCTGGTTTAATACACACATTAGTGTATCGTAAAATATACTCAGCAGTAAAGAAAAAATGCTTTATTTTAAGACCACTTATGATTAAAATTACCGAATAACGGACGCCACTGCTTAAGACATACGTTCACTCAAAAGGCGTTTCGCCTCGAGCTCTAACTCAGTAAAGTGCAGTGATATATCAAGAAATTGCCGATTCTGCGTCTTCTCGTAAAACGGAATTGCTTCTTCTGCTGTGTTAACTGTTAAGTACACATCCTAGAGTTAAGTTATAATGGCTTCAACTGGCGTAATAAAGTATATTGTGTCTTTGAAAAATACTGCCATATTTACAGTGATGACACAGTGAACTTTTAAGGAAATTGAATCCAAAGGGTGTTATCATTAACTTTTTTTTGAGATATCCTTTACAGATGCTGTCCTTTTTCTTTATCGTCGCCTTAGGGTAGCATTCTGTTGATAACGTCATCATAGGTCCGTATATCCACAAGTTACCCGAGGTTGTGTAAGGTTTTATCGAATACATTTTCACAGTATTCGCATGAAATATTTCCTCCATCATCCCGTTTTTGGAATGTCCATGCGGAGCATAATGATAAATGGGGCACAGTTCAATGACATTTCCCTTCATATACTTGGATATTTACTCTCTTTGTCTGATGTATAATTTTACCAAGTGTCTATTTAACATTTTGGAAAGAGGGCAGGTCGTGTTTGTCTGTTAGTCTAATATCTATCGCTCGGGTGATCGATTGACCCATCTGTGTACACGCTAGGATCGGTGAATCGATTGATAGGTTGATTGATGATGTTAATTTCAAGTCTGACTAATTGCACGTTTGCATATATATCACAAAACATCCTAAGATTTTTCTTGAACGTTAACGATCAATTATTACATTTTCTATCAGCTCCCAAGTATATTACTGTTTTATTCAAAACCAAACTCGCTAGATTTATACTCGATGGGGGTGGGGTGGGGATGGGGGTGGTGGGGTGAAAAGGGGTAGATCAAATAATATAATATCACATTGCGCAATAGTTAATGATTACTATTATATCAACATTAAATTGCCAGAGATGCCTAATAATACGTGTTGATATTAATTCTTCCAAGGGCATCATTCTTTTGCCATGCCGCTGATCGGTTTAGGTTTAAAACAATACACAGAGACATTTTCTATATATAAATCAAAGAGAAGATCATATCGACAGTGGTCAACATATAAGAGAAACCCGATAACGGTTGTTTAAATGAACACACACACACACACACACACACACACATACACACACACACACACATACACACACACACATACACACACACATTCTTCATCGCATTACAGCCAAGTAAGACATTTTTTAAACTTTATACTATATGATTTGTTATTTTTTAAAGACGTCGACGGCGATCGATGCCTAGCCTGTTGCATTGCTTAATTACTTTATTCATGACAACTGATCAATTAGTGATCAAGATTAAAATAGCTGTCGACATTCCGCAAGACTTCGATGAAAGTAAAGGTTTGTAAACTAAAAGAAAGATAAATAATGCATCGATTCGTATTTTAACTTATCCATCATGTCAACCAAAGTAGTGGAATTGCTATCCCTGGAGACGATACGTGAAATGTGTGTTATCGTTACACGGTACGGACGATCGAGCTACCTTTGCATCTTATGAGCCTGAAAATTGCGATGACAATAACAGCTCTCCTTCTTGTCACGAACTCCGTATTATTAATAGACGACCAAGCTGTCTCTGCCTCCCCTGAGCATACAACTGAGATAGAACGTTAACGAACAGTTCTCGTTCTATGTCATGAGCTCTATGTTATCACCATTCACACAGACATGCTTCCCCCCATGAGCCTACAGCATACTAAACTCCGAAGCGTGCCCTTACCACACATAAGAATGGCACCAGTGGCGAAATATGTTCCGGTTCTCGAACACCCTGTTGTGGAACACTGGCAACGGTTTGGACCCAATATCTGTCAACTACGACAACCGAGAAGCCTCAAGATATCCCAAATCAATTTTCTCAAATTTGTTTCTGTCATATCAATTTGCATTGCAAATCGATTTCGGTTGCCGTAGTCACAGTTTACACCATTGTCATAAACCCTTCAGTTGGATCTTCAATAGCATGACAGTCCTGTTGTTATCGCTACCTACAAGTTTTGAATTACCCGCAATATGACACAATCATTTATATCAATAGCACGCTACCTAGTTCTCACTGATACATTGGTTGTAAATTATCCACGATATCACTTTATCATGACACACATAAATCTATTTATTCTCTATAATTAAAGCGATGACCCTACATTGGAGGTTTTGCAATCTATCAAGACACGAGTTGATTAAATTGTACAGAAAGATATTATTCTAAACGGGTGCCCATAAATGTGACAACAGGTCACACTTCCTTCACTTTATAATAATAACCCATGGCAGCTGGAGTAATTTTTGAAATTAAACCGTTGGTACTGTAAAAATATTGATATAATCTTGAATATATGATAGTACCTCTATCATATTAATATTCCTAAAAGGTGATAACCAATCAGTATGCGGTCAACTTTGTAAATTATCTTAGAAGATGGGTGTCAATTCGTGTAGGATTATGAGGTGTAGTAAGGTCAACGTTTCATATCATATTAAGCATACACACGCAGCGCAAAAGATTACTGTAACGCTAAACCTGTGTATTTTGAAAGGTTGTCTTCCAATACGTATGTAAGGACAGGCATTTCAAAAGCTCTCCTATTTAAAGCCCGTGACCCGAAAAGCTATATATGTACAAGACATGGGAAGATGATAATTTAGGAACTCGGAACTCGATTTCTTGCGACGGTAAAACAATTGCATGACCCTATCTGTGTTTCATGCCTTTAGGCTTACAAATAACAATTGCAAGGTAGTCAACTTTGTTGTAATCAGAGAGTCATCGTCAATGCTATCTAGTTTAGTGAGTTCACTTTAAATGACTGAAACTGCTTATCCAACATGTGATTTCTAACGAATGTGAAAGTTATCTTTTCTGGAGTAATACCATTAGTGAACACTTTAATGATCTGGGAGCGGTTATGTCGGATTACAACCTTCGCATGAATGTTCACAAAAAATAAAAATCGAATTGCTGGGCATATTTTTCATCAAAACGTTCAACCCTTGTAATCAATCGCATCTTGATTTACAAATAAAGTGACCATTCATTTTAAGCCGGACATAGCATGACTACCTCTTCTGGGAAAGAGTCTTGATTACGTTTCTTTGTCTATCCCTAGCGTTTCTTACGCGCACTGACATCATTGCAGGTAAGATGGGAGGTGACGTAATGTGATGTGATATAGCGTAATGTGATGTGAAACTAAGTAGGTAATGAAGTCGTCGCTTGATACTTTACACACGATATAATTAACTACAGACTAGTTTCTGATTAGATTGGATTAGACAATACAGGATTAGATGAGGTATAGAATAAGATTATATTGATTTGGATTAAGTAAGATTACATTAGAATATATATTCTCTAAGGGGCAGGTTGCATAATACCCCAAATGGGTAGGGTTTTAAACACATTACAATATAGTGTCTATGACAGGCTATACGAATTTTGTTTTGAAAAATTTGTATTCATAGCTGTTCATTCGTTGTCCGTTTAATGACACTTTGTATGTTCAACTATATGACTATATACTATGATGCCATCGGAAACATCAACCCGCCATTTTATTAGGATTTGAGTTTCATAGCACTGCTTATTCTATGTACGTATGTTAGAGTTTCAATTACAAGATATTGATTTCCTTGTCGACTCAATGCAAAGTTGATAACAAAATATATACACCACGTTGGGTTTTACAGGCGTTTGGCGCCCTTGTTCTTAGAACGTAAACGTTGGTTATTTGTAGCGTTCAATATCGTCCGTAAAAGCAAAGTAAACGATGCGAATCCCTACCTTCTATCGTCAAAGCCGTCGCAGTGTACGCTGTTATTATCTGAAATAAAAATACAAATAAAAGCATTAAAACATAAATGCCCAGTACTATACAAGAACAAAGCCCGTAAGTTTAAAGATAAATCTATTTCACTAATTTAAATTTTAAAAAAGCCTTGGATTTTGACACTAATGATTCTATACTGAGTAGTTATTAATGAATGAATAACTCCCTACCGAATAATGTTGTTGTTACGTGACAGTAGATTACATTAATGTAAAGGCGTACAGAAGATGTTATATGTTCGTCAATTAAGGTTACTAAATCACTGCCACTGTTAATGGACGGAGTTTTTCTAACTAAGTGATGTGATCGAGAAATGTGAATTAAGATGCAACAATGCGTACAGCTGGCACTATAGGTTCATAGTTTATAAAGTGCCTGTGTATGTTGGCAGCGTTTGCTCACTTTAGCATTGTCATTCCTTAGTTACATTGTATCTTCAAGTGTTGAACTTTAGGTTAACAAACGTTTTATCAAAATTGTTATCAAAATTGCACAAATTGCATCAATAACATGACTGCAACTAAATATACTTCGTAGACATGGTCTGTTGAAAGTCTGTTGACAAAGACTGGAGTGTGCAGTCGAAATGTTTAGGTACAATTATCAATTTGTATTTGGAACGTGGAACTTGCGAGCTTTGCAGTCAGTGAGCAACTGTTTTGGCAGCGATATTGGCGAATGGACATCGCAGTACGTATTTTAGTTCAAAAATGTAAATAACCTCGACTTTGGAAAGATTTGATAACTTTCATTATACCCAGCGTCATGTATCTATAATGATCACAGCGTTTCTACTACGAGGTAATAAAGCTGTTTATGTATCTGATTTTAACATGATTCTATTCAACTACACATTTTCATTCATCTTAGATATTCCACACTATGGACACATCTTTGTTATAAACTATATATATATATATATATATATATATTATGAGTTATATATTATTCGATTTGCAAAGTGTATAACTACTAAGGCTCTAAAGAATATAAGTAGTCAGAAACAGACAAAATTACATATACTGAAAACTACGAAGCACATATATATTTAATTCATAAACGTCTGTACATGCAAAACAAATATCACTTGCACGTATGCTTAAAATTGCTTTCCTTCACGCATTCACAATGCCAATGACATCCTTAATCAAATTCATCCGAAAATCAAACACTGGATAAAATCTATCGAAACAAAGCAAAATCAAGCAAAGAGTTGTAACTTTATTATTTAAAGTTTGTGTTTCGTTTGATTGATGCATTGTTTAACTTCTATCCCATAACGTACAAAAAAAGTCTTTTTGTGAAAGCAGCGCTATTACATTCATGTACAGTACTGAGAATTACACTTTACTTCATCAAAAGAACGTAAAACTGTCAAATTGTTCTTTTTATTAGGCTAAGCCTTTGTGAGCAGGTACGGAATGAATTGACAGATTGTTATGTTTGCAGCTAGCTTTAACATGATAAACTGCTTCTGCTCATAATTGTTTTTTTTAACAGTGTGACACTTAATATTCACAAAGACGTAAATAATTTGAGATTAAATGTGTTGCCATGATTAACAAAGCATCAAGATTAGTTTGAACTGATTCAACCGTATTGACTGTTCAGTATTGTAACCATGTCCACTGTATAAAACAGCTTTGAATTGAGTTTGTGTTTCACAGGCTGAAAAATTCAACTTGTATTATTACCGCATTTTTCCACTTTACAAAACTAAAGGAACTCAACATGTTAGCACGGCAACTTCATTTCAAATTCTCCAAATTTGTACAAACGATCGCCCAATGTGGATATTTGTTTCACAGACCACATAATCAGAGTTTTAGTTTGACTTTAATATATCATTTCGTCAACATTTCGATTTTGTGATTACGAGAGAAATCAACACATCTGCACGACACCATCAGTTGAAATTCCACTGAGATTGTTGTCTGCAATTGTGATTTCTCCCTTCAAATGATAATATGTATGTCGAATCACATTGCTCTCTGATCTATGATACAACTGAGAGTGTGCGAGTGCTGTGCAGCGTACATGTTGTCTGAAATGTTAGACCAAGTATAAAAAGTAAGAAAAGATGCATCAATGACAAAAAATCTCTTTGAATGAACGACCACGTATTAAAGCTTTGGTGGTTTAAATTTCTCATGACCCAAGGGTACTCTAGATAGTGAGAACACATCTGTAACATCCATTCAAAAGATTTCAAGGAACATTTTTATAGAAATTATTTGTTGCAAAGAGTGCACATAAACTGACAGATAAAGATCGTTGAACGAAATACTATTGTAACATGTATACTACGGCTTTGTTGGTTAACAAATCCTTTCGCAGTCACTCACGCTAGACTAGTCTGTCTAAACAAATTGTATCGTTAACATGCATTCAGTCTATTAAAAGAAGACGATTTGGATAATATACTTACTAAAAGCAGAAGCGCTTCCATAATCGAATTAATCCACAAACTTGTTTCTTCGCACTGATAATTTGAGAATGTCCGTGTTAACCGACAAGCACAGAACTACCGTACGTATAGTCAACTATACAAAATATATATATAGAAAGGTATAAGCACTATTCGTTCACACGCCCACTTAGCCTAAACGTCACGCCCGAGCCCATCCAATGGTGAAACTGGAGAGAAAATAGTGAAGCGATCGTCCGACGTAGCGGTTTGTGACACTATGCGAACAACACGAACGTTCAAACATAGAAAATATGTAAATATCCAATCATTCCCGAAAATCTGAGAAAGTGCAACGGTGCTTTGGTTTTGCTGTTATGGAGTTAAGCATGTCGAGGTTTGGTATTGACATGACGGTGGTAGTATCCTGTCGATTATCATATTTTTTAACTCAACCCTCATCTCATAGCTCTACTGATGTATATTTTCTCCCACGAGTATTTAATACGAACTATCTATCAACATGAATGACGTCCCCATTTGCACTTACGGTCAGATGACTTTAAGCTGGTTCCCCTAGTCATCCGAATAAAAACCATGGACCCCCGAGTATGTACCAAATGTCTTTGATCGTATTATCCTTTACATAGCTTGCGGGTAGAAATATCATATTCCTTCTTTAAGACTGTGAGAAATATACGGTTAATAAATTCACCAAATAAAATAAAATGTACCAAGGCTTGTGCCAGTGTATTTGATGTCATTCGCGTTATACGTCATCTTTTTTTTCATCGTCTGCGACATGTGTTTCTTTAAACAAATTAACCTAAATACATCAAACAATAACAGGTTCTTCATTTTGTATCATGCATTCACCATTATTGTATGATATATGTCGATCAATCAAAGTCACAATTTATTAGAGTTTCTGAGCCTCCGGTAGAATGATTTACCTTTTCTTCAGAAATGTTTTCCTTCAAGCTTTCGTTTTCTTAACATGATCTGCTAACTAATTTCTTTATGAAGATTTATGAGCGGCTAACCAAACCCTAATGTTTAATGCATGCATACAGGCTGGCATATATTGACAAGAAGCCTCGCAACACAACACTCGCTTTTCAAGATATTCTTTCGTTTTTATGTCCAATCTAGCTAGTACTTGAGAAAAATTCTTCCAGAGTGAATTCGAATGTTTTTATAGAAAATGACATCAGATGTTGTTTGATCAGATAAGTTTGTTATAACTCTTGCTTTCGGTGTCGATAGCGTTTACACGAATCATGAACGCAAATATTGAACCTAGTATATTGCCGTAACCTCACAAAACGCAGGTGTTAGTGATCTCTCCGTCAATATTATATCTTGAATTCCAGTTATAGAGTTTGATAACCAAAATTTGTATACGCAGTGGTTTGCTTTCCCATGTTAACGTCATTGTTGTAGTTAGCAAACAACAAGGTTCATTTTTATGGCAAAACAGTTATCAACAAACTGTACAGTTGGTGAACATTAAAAAGACAACGTGATATAATTGGTATTAGTTGTTGTGTTGTTTGGAGAATACTTAACATTTTGTAAGAAACACTGACTTTAAATCTGCAACAGCTAGTCACGCAATTTGGTACATGTATCAACCATAATAAAACGCACATGTCCTACGAAGTTTGTTGGCATAGCTTTTAGTTTTAAAGAATCATTTGCATAAATAAAATATTTTTGGCAATAAGGCTGTATCTTAAGAATGCAAGCTTTAAAAGTTATATAAATTCAAAATTAATATAGTTTGGTACACCATACATAGCAAAGTACACATGTACTATAAAGCTTGTTGATGTCACTTTTAGTTGTAATGAGAAAATTTCATAATTGATTATTTTCGGTAAGAGGGCAATATCCGAATGCAAACCTCAAATTTCACATAACATGGTACATACATCCATAACCAAGCACATGTGTTTGGTGATTTTTTTTCTATGTAGTTCCTAATTATTGTGATCAGTAATTTGCAAAATTAATCATTTTTGATAATCAGACAATATGCTTACAATACAAACTTTAAATTGTTTTCGCTTATGCTTTCTGTAGCAGTAACTACTGGAGTATACTTTTAGTGTCTGTGAAAATTAAGCTTCACAAAGAAGACTTCAAAATAAAAGATATGGGTAGTTTTACCCTATCTTCACACACAGCAGATCATGTAACGATCCAAAAGGTTCACTATAATATCTCCGCTTTTGCGATTAAAGTTACAAAGACGTCACCAACTCCTGTAGAAATTCATGCAATGTTGTTGCCACTATAAACTGATGGAAGAGCATATCAAATAGACACCTTAGGTGATGAATAAAAAGAAAATTGAGTTAAAGACATCTACTAAAGGCTGCTAGCGTATTGTTTTTTGTTTTATTATTCATTTATGTTATACAATGTCTTTCATCGGTCAATAAAAGGCCTTACTTAGTTTTACATTTTGGTTTTACGTGACCTTAGAAATGATAAATTCAGCACGGATATTTCTCAATGTTATTTGCACAAAACGTGTTAAGATGTTATCGTAAAGTGAGGAAAATCAAATACAACAGTAGATTAACGGTAGTCCATATCAATTTTACATGCGACATAAAGATCGACACATTCACTGTTCTGAATTTTATTAGGGTGAGCACAACCGTAAATGTCTTTTCAAGTGACGAGTTTGTGAGAGCAATTTGTGCAACTGTCGCATGACCTTTACAGACATCGGCAATCTGGAGGTTAATTCGCGTTTCCTTATTGTCGGCAGGGTCTTGCTTTAACAAAGTAGATCTCATATCCGGCATGTATGTAGATAATATTTCTCCGTATGTATGAGTAAATTGCTGAATTGGTTCAGAATTGGTACACGACTAACAAGATGATCAAAGTAAACAAAGTTATTTGGAAGGAGCCTAAAGGTTTTCTCAGTCTAATTACAGCCATGTTTGGCTTTCATATCGGATGACATGGCGTAATTTGTCGGAAGATAAACGGCTGTCTCTGTGTTAAATATACTTGTATCAACTGAAGGCTTCAGGCGTCTTAGTTCTAAAGTTTGCATGTCACGATCAGTTATAGATTCAAACCAACAAACTGTGCGAGGTAAAAGTTTGCTTCGCTCATCTATTGCGCATTGCTGAGGTTACTTGTATTACAGCTATACGTGAATACGTAACAAATCATATAACAGAAGTAAAGCACTTATTTTGTCTGATTCCATGAAATATAATTTCTTGGAGATAATGTTTTAGTATTTCCAGGTTGATATGTCAGAGCGAAGAGTTTATGTTGCAGATGTTATGAATATCTCGACGTTAGTACGGATGTGTCTTGTGAAAGGGGATGGGGGTGGGGTGTGCATCATATATTCGTCCGAGTTAAAACCGAAGAATTTGTAGATAGAAATGTGTCAATTCTAAAGCCAGTAATACTAGAGCATTCCGAAGTCAACAGACAAAGAATCTATTTCGACATGTTTGTATATACCTGAGGCATATCATAGGAAGCCGTAAATATTATCAAAAACTTAGGACAATAAATTAGAGCTGAAAAATGCACCTGCACTACCGTACATTTTGTGTATTTTACACCATGCGTTGCTTTCGGGTATGGCGTCCTCGAGTCTTTTGTCAACAAAATGAATTATGTAGTAAACTTGTGGGTTTCAAACAGAGCTTGACTGTCACAATTAAACGATACTATATACTACAATAAGTTGAACTTAAACAATAAAAAGGTCTCTATGGTAACCGTGCAAGAAGACCTTAAATACTTGAACACATTTGATACAATAATGACAAGATTGCCAATGGAATAGTCGCAATTTGATTGGAAGGTCTTAGTTCCCCCCTCTCAAAAAACAAATTGCAACATTTCTTAATCTACTTTTTATAAGACATACAGATTTCTAATTTAAAGAAATCTCGTAAGTACCTTTGAAATGTCAAGAAGAGGAAATTCAAATATTCCGCTGATTTCAATCGTAACAAGAATAATAAAACACTAAGTCAAAGTGCTCACATCAAGTACATAATTCTACCACAGAGCCTAATCAATGCGACCTTTCCTGTAGCTACAACCACAAGAGGATTAAGACAGTGAAAGTTGAACAGTATTTAAGATACTTTTTGTCTAGGGAAAAAGTCATTTATTTCTTGTTTGTTGTTTCTGAATTCGGATTACGAATTAATATCTATTAAACTACTGTCAGTAACAAATGTTTTGCTTTGCGTGTTAGATAATCTCTTTGGACAAGTAAATGTTGATTTATTCCCTTTTTTAAGACAAATATATTATTTTATCTTTACGTTTGTAAATGTACCTTTCACTGTCAATGATAGTCTGTTATAACAGTTATCTTCACTCATACTAATATGTTGTTGGGTTGCCTTGGACTGCGTTGAATTGCACTGCACATACAATGTGTCATGTTGCTTTGAGTTGTGCTGTGCTGTGCTGTGCTGTGCTGTGTTGTGTTGTGTTGTGCTGTGCTGTGCTGTGCTGTGTTGTGTTGTGTTGTGTTGTGTTGTGCTGTGCTGTGCTGTGCTGTGTTGTGTTGTGTTGTGTTGTGTTGTGTTGTGTTGTGCTGTGCTGCTGTGTTGTGTTGTGATGTGGTGTGTGGTGTGGTGTGGTGTTGTGTTCCGTTGCGTTGCGTTGTGTTTTAGTAGAGCATACTGCAGTGTATTATCTTGTAGTGTTTTGTAGTGTAGTGTAATGTAGTACAGTACAGTACAGTACAGTACAATACAATACAATACAATACAATACAATACAGTACAGTATAGTAATATAGCGTAGCGTAGCTCAGCATACAGTACAGCATTCCACTATACTATAATACTATATAGAACATTACGCCAGACTCATCACATTATACCATCATATAGTTCTATCATGATATTATCATATCTTCTGTCATATTTCACACTGCCATAGTATGTATCATTGCATTGCATTGCACTGTAACGCGTTTTTGATAATAATCTTACTTTGTAAGAGTCTTCAAACGTATTATGCACGCATTGTTATGATTTACCGGATTGTGTACGCCATTTTGAAAACTGAACGAACAACTTAGAGTCGTTCGGATATTCACCCCTATGGAGTAACTTTGCTGGATTATCTGTCATATTCTCTGGTTGAGTTTACGACTTAACAAGGGCTTCTCAGTTGATGATACGTCATTTTATCCCCTTACGAATAAGATAATGATTGCTTACACTGTTGCTCTGCCTCTATCAACGTTACCTTTACGATGATATATTTGGTATACCAATTATCTTTTGACAAATAGACACACGATGTGCCATGAAAAAATCCTTTCAGCTCACATAATTACAAGAGAAGTATTTGTTAGATGATAAATCACACTGCGGCGACGGTGATAGAAATACATACCCAATTACTGTTATCCGTTGACCGCCATGATTGATTTACTTTCGGTAATGGTACAAAGTTATCAGGGATCGCGTTCTCGAAAAATTATTTAATAATGGGGGTTGTAATATAGTCATTCTAAACACTGCGGATCATCAATTTTATCTAGGCTTGAAGGTACAGCAATACATGACACAACCGGTAATAGAAAAAAACTTGATTTACGGTAGCGAGGAATATTCAGTCAGTGCGGTCTGAATAACAACAAGGTCTATAGCAATAAACACCCATAACGTTAAACTAGACAAAGTGCATCCCTTTTTGTCAGACGATAAAAAGAACAGATTGGATCGTTTTATGGCGATAATTTTGTGACCCTATCAGACACTAATGGAAGTAAATAAGAATACTAAAATAAATGGTTAGGTAATTTTATTTATGACCGGGAGTAATTTCTATCTAAGGTAATAAACCCATTTTTTGGCACTGCACCATAGTTAACGCACATCTATGTCAATTATGTATCCTCCATTTGTAATGCATTAGTTACTACCAACCCGGAATGATTACTGTGGCGTTTCGATTTGGCAGCATGATGATTTTTTCACATCTCACACACAACGTAAAAGTGTACAAAATATCAAAATATAGGCATTAGTAGTGCGCACGCACAGGAAATATTAAATTTTATTTCACTGTGAAGACAAATAATAGTGTTTTTGATTTTTAATCTTCCTTGTTCGACAGTGATGTAATATAATATAATGTAATGGGATTATGTATTTATCACATAATTACATTTTTCCACATTTTCCTCCATTTTGATTCGAATTTTACGAACACTGCATCGTTTCATCGCACTTTATTCTTCGTCGCGTATCAAAAATGGCGGCCGATGGCTATGCTAATTACGTAATCGCGTGACCTGTTGCGAGCCTGGTCAACCTTACGTGCAGGTTACACTGTGCCGTGGCTTCTCGACCAAAATTATCGGTTATAACCTAGCGATGTACAAGTTATATCAAATTTAGCTTTAAAACGTAAGTAAACTTTGTCTGAATGGGACATTTTAATTATATTAGCTCAGGATTACGTTCTGAGCTTTGAGCTCGACGGAAAATCGGACCGGCTGCGAACCTACATGCAAATTGTTATCGATAATCTACATGATTTTTAGATAGAATAAAATCTGTTCAATAAAAATAAAAGTACCTCTTCGTATCGGACTCATGCCACCCAATGATGTATGTAAAGTAATGTGCACATTTACGGTTTGAAAGTACATAATTATTACGACAACTTGATCGTAGCGTAAACCGTCGAACAGTTGAGAAAGAAAGTTCGGTAGAACAGGGGTGATATGAGTTTTTGATCTGCCCTGTTTGACGTCACACAATAGAAGATATGCACATGCTTATGTGATAATTATTAATATTATTTATTTCTTGTAAGAAAACGTGATACACATGCGTCTCAGCGCATTGTACGGACTAAAGTTTAAAATGTTTTGCAAAAGTAAAGAAAATAAACTGCACACAGAGGGACTAAGTATAAAAACCGACTCATTAAAATAACTCACATTTATAAAAACCGACAAGTTAAAATCAATCACTTCCAATAAAACCGACGAGTTAAATTAAATTACTTGAAATGTTGTCTAAAAAGATGTGTCTTTAAACTACGTTTAAACAGTCAACAGTCTTTGCATTTCTTATTTCAAATGAAAGTGAATTCCACAGAGAGGGTGCGCACACTGAAAAAACCCTCTGGCCATAAGATTTATTGAAATTGCCACGTGGTTGGACTAAGAGTAGCTTTTCAGCAGAACGGAAGATTCCGCGTTGCCGTTGGAACATGAATGCTAATTAAATTAAGGTATGATGGTGTCACGTTTTGGTAGTAATAAAAATACTCAAATTCCAAAGTAGTGGAAAGGGGATTTGAAGAAATCATTTCGGCTCCTCAATGACCAGTTTCCCTGAAAATCAAATTTTATAAAATCTCTCCAAACTTTGTCATATGAAAACTGTTCTTTGTCGGTTTGAAATAATGAAGGAATTTGGGATTTGCCGTCTTTTTTTTCTCTCAAAAAAATTGGCAAACATATTTTTTCCATCGACTGAGTTTACAATGTATTCGGCGGCCATTGAATGACTAAATATTCTTGTGACATGTAAAAAAAGTTTGTACGTTGACACATATTTTTTGTCGATTGTAAGTGAGGATGGGTTTATGCTTTTTAGGCAAAGTAACAGTACAATTTTAATATTCTTATTTCAGAAGCATGCACATACCATGTTAAACAATTCTCGTATTTTACAGGACAGAAGTCTAATTTATTCTGCTGGTTTTTCGTAGGCTTTAAAAGAAAATAGCTTGGCAAAGTTTATAGGTTTCCATGGTTCATTAGGTTTCATACAAAATCAACCGGGTTACTCATTCATATTTTTGGCAGACTTCTATATTGCCATCAGGTATAATCCATGAATAAAGAATGACCTAAAGATGCGGGTTTCAAAAGAGCAAGGAAATCCACGAATTAGGACATCGCCCAGTGGTATTGTGTCGATAGCTTACAATTTAGTAATATTGGTAAATGCTGTGATACTAGTAAATCGAAGTTGAAACAGCCATATGATTGTGTGTTTATGCACAATAAACCACTTGTTGGATCTAAATAAGTTATAGACCTGGACATTTTGTAAATAAAGCTTTCTAATTAAGCTATAAATCACCACACACACCAAACATTAAATTTTCTGAAGGTTCTTGACCTATTAGTATATAATATAATCATGAGTGATAAATTGGTATTTTGACTACTAACGCAGTAAATTAAATAGCAATTTTAAAATGCTATCATTATTAGAAAACGCATTTATCGAGTGATTGACCACTAAACTGAATTATTTGTCGCTCCGTACACGTGGTATATACTGAGTGATTGAGGGAATATACTCAATTGCGAATCTTGCCATCTAATATGACACTGGCGACGTGTGAAATAGCATGGCGTGATGGCGACAGTGATTATTATACGCCCACGCGTGCTGAAACACAATACAATGTTGTAAACCACCATAACAATAACTCATGTAATCTGAATATTAATGCTGTATCAATTTTTGTCATATATTAAATGAAGTAAATCAAGAAAATCAGGAAAAAAATAAGGGGCCAACGTAACGATTGGGTTTTGAGGTCAAGATAACAAAAATCAAATAAGCCATTGTGGAATCCAATATGGTCGCCGAATACAGTGTCTAATTCTATGGGTAAGACAGTCGAAATCCTTTTAAACAAGACTTTGAACCTCCAAAATTTCATCAATTCCATACCATTCCATTCAAATGGACCAAGGGCATGCTTATATATAGCAAACTCTGGAGTGATTTTATAATTAAAATGTAACCTTCAGCTCAGCCAATGAGATCCAAATAGATATTGATTAATGCAGTGCCTTCACACACATTCACATGGTGGTAGTAGTGGGAAATTATCCAATGCCTTTAGAACTTCAGCATTGGTGGCAGCAGTGGGACGAAATACTTACCATTGATTCTGTCTGAGATTCGTGTCCTGTAACATATCTGACTGCATTTACACTTTAGCATGTTTTGAGTAGAGGGTCATGTTTTAGACTATGGAAGTTGAGGAAGGGTCATATTTTAGCACGATGGGGTCGGAGGGGGGTCACATTTTACGCTACACTCCGGGTCCAATTTCCCCCAGCCCTCCCCCTTGTAATTACTAAAGGCTCCCTTATCATACTGAATGACAAAAGAAGGTTTATTATTGGGCCTTTGTGAACCAATTATGATAATAATGACCATTATTATGCTAAATTATGCATGTTATAATGTCAATTTTGAATATAACCAAAATATATTCAGGTTCAAGGGTCAACGTTTAATAGCATATGAAAAAATGGTCAGTGCTTCTGGCGAGTTGTAACGTACATTTTCGTCGCAATGACATACTGTACATAAAAAATAAAAAGAAAGTTCGATCACTATGCTAATCCTTATCAGAATTAAAATTAATTTGATTTCCTACAGCTTGCAATATTAATGGTAAACAGCCACTAACTAACAACGGTAACAAAACCGCCACATTTGCTGAAATCTTCATATTGTTAATAAAAGGTAATACATATTGTTGTGCTTTCAACCTGTATTGCTATAAAATGTATCGATATTTCCAATTATGCGCAAACTCGTTGATATCACATACAATGCAAACAACATGTCGCCTTTGTATTTTCCAAATTGATCGGAGACATATTTACTCTTCTTCTTTTAACAGTGATTCAACAAAAAAAACCCACACAATTATGTCTTGTTTCGGTAGATTTGAAATTGCAAATCCACTATCGATCTATATTCATTGCAATGTAATTCAAGAGGCTTCCATGGGAGATCAACCCTTTTGTGAAAGTTCAACTTCACTGATCAAATTTGGATTTCAATTCTATTTGGATTTCAATCCACTAAATAATGACATATTGCACACTGCGCAATACACATATATGTTGCTAGCACTTTTGATCAGTTGATGATTAATGTGTTTTAGTTATTAGGTGGGGAAATTCATGTTAAACCTTTTGAACTGTCACTGATTTTGGTTGCGTCAAAGAACGAATTGTTGGACTAGAGTTATCGATTGGTTGGACTTCTGATAAGTAAGTGTTTTCGTTGAAATCCACGAGATGAAGCTTTGATATTGCATATGAAGCATATGAAGCAACGTTATCTTATAGAAAATATCTCACGTGACAGCTTTGACCTCATAAAAGATTTTCATGGCCGGATGACCTATTTCACATGACTTGTCCAGGTGTATTAATATACAAATATACAGAGTTATGTAAGTCAGTGATTGAATTATGGGATATATATAGCAGAGAGAGAGAGAGAGAGAGAGAGAGAGAGAGAGAGAGAGAGAGAGTTTGTGTGTGTGTGTGTGTGTGTGTGTGTGTGTGTGTGTGTGTGTGTGTGTCTTGTGAGTAGGGGTAAGAACGTTGCACTTGAAATGTGTGTTAGTTGCATGGAAACCCAAAAAGTGAGTTTAAATAGACAGCTCGCTACTTTTTATTTTTCGCTTCTGAATATACTTGATAGTAAGTTAAACGTACTTGTCAGGTCATACTGAACAAGATGTTGAGAGAACGTATACAACGAGAAATGTTTGATTGATATCTGAGGCTGAGCATACGATGCCTTTTTACACTGTAAAGAAAAATGCATAATATTGTGTACATTGATGAATCAGTATGGAAATGTAAACTGTCGTGTCGTGCTCGACAAAAAACGTGTCTGTCCGTATATATTCACATGATTTCGGGCGTTAACAATACTCAAATCAGGCACAATATTGTCTAACACAATATGGCGTATGGTTACCGATATCCTCCATACGGGGCCTAATTTGAAAACATTTGTTCGAGTAAACAGCCTTGGTTCAACGTACTGCTTGAATAACCATTGTGAAAACCATTTTCAAAAATATCATGTCAATATCGTAAACACTTCAACCCTCAAGGCCAGAAACCCTCCACCCTCAAGGTCAGAAACCCTCAACTCTCAAGGTCAGAAAGAAAATATCATAAATCTTGATATGGCGGTACATCAAAATGGTTGTACAGCATGGTTAGTGTTCTTACTTTATACAGTGTAATAAGTTTGATATGTTGCATTCATTGGTAGTTTTACTTCAGAGTACACAAAAACTATACCTGATGACAGCTATTATTGTGGAATGTAAGAACCAAAACTACACACAAAAAACACACTTGTCGCAAGCTCTTAGCAAAGACATAATCTGGAATTTGTAGTACGTATGCTTCGTCATTTTTTAAAACAAAACAAAATTTACGACCTTGTATATTTTAAGGCCTTAAGCACCAGTAGGTCTCTGGATTTTTTTTTTACATTATAGGCTGGTATAATACCGTATTTATATATCAAACCTTTTCTCATAGGTCTCTTTGTTTTGTAAGGTTTAACTCCAACAAGGAACTACGTAAGCGTTCACTTGAATTGGCCTAGTATCACCTTTACTACCTACAGAATTTCTAGGTGTTCACCCCCTCACCAATTTTAACATATCCCTGAAGATATTTTTTGTTAGATGATGTAGCCATTGGAATGCAGTCCACTGCTGTACAAAATTACTTTATATCCAAGACTGATCATTTTCTAAGCCAGAAATCACGGCAAACTTTCACGCTAGAAAAGAATGCCGGGAGATGTATTTCAATCCGTATTCAATACTAGAGTAATTTTATGCAAGTATTTACTTTGTACCCGATTACGGAAAGTGTGCTCGATTGCAATACATGTAACTTTTTATTGTTGGATAATCGTACTCACTTGATCCTGTTTAAATGTTATTAGTTTTCATGACAAACGTCAAATTCATATCAGTTGACAGATATTTCTGCTCAGACGACAAACACCAATACTAGTAGAGCTTCACAGTGTTGACCATCTTAGGGAGTATTGTACGTCATGGAACAAAACACAAATCCGTTGCTAAGGAAACAAGACTAGTATTTTCATTCGGTGTTCATGTACGTGTTACTACCTTGTAATACGTCATGGGTAAAGATTAAAGAAAATTATGTTTACTACACGCTCATTTCAGAAAAACATAAAACATTTCTCAAAGGATTCCTACAACTCTGTACAAACTAAAGGTCGTCATCGCCACATTACTAGGAACACTGGATGACATGGGTTCGAACCCCGACCACAGTGGTATGAGACGGCAAGTTTTATTTTTATTTTATTTTATTTTATCTTTTATTTTATTAATTCATCATCCAACAGGCTTAGCCCAATAATAGGACGACCTTGATAAAATACAATAAATGATTGAACAAAACGTGTACCATACATCACAATAACAATAACACTATACCTTTACACAATGAGGAAAATACAAAAAAAACATAAAGAAATTCAAAATTAAGTAAAATTACCCGTCTGTATATATTAACTCTTTCAATTCATGTTTAAAATCAGCAAACGACGTAAAAAGGTCAATGCCATAAGGATACAGACTATTTAAAAGCCTCATAGAGCGAGATAAAAATGCATGTTTGGACAGATCCATACGGTGGTTAGGAAGCCTAAAAACTTCCCTAAATCTAAAACACATTGGAGGAACATAAAAATTAAACTTAAGTTAAGTGGTCTAACCACTCGTCCACCGACAACCCAATTTGAAGCCATAAAATCATTGAATCATCTATAGGTAGACGTCTGTGTGTACAATTATAAGTACAATGTCTAATTATTGCTATTGTAACAATTTTTCAGTCAATTGCTGATTCGATCGAAAAAAAACACTCCATTTGCAGCTAGTGCAGGTTTAAATAAAGTATAGTGTAGTTACTCAAGCTCAGAGTGTTTGCAGTTGTCGGTATAACTTGAAAATAACGAAAAATGATCATCATCACTGGCAGGATACGGGGCGTTTTTACATCTATTATAAGTTAATCAATTTCAGCCGTTCAAACAGCACGGACTGCTATGATGGATGAAGTATTATTAAATATCATATTAATACTATTGTATTCTTGTCAAGCCCGATGATGTACGTTTATCAGGACATGCGTGCAGAGATATCAATCATAACATAAGCATTTGATAATCGTCAGCAGTGTGTTTGATCTCCGGGAGGTTCATGAATTATATGTTGTTGTTTTTTCATGTGGTGTCATTGCCCGAATCTTAGACCACTTTAACTCGTTTTAATACACGACCATCGGTACTGCGCACATTTATGTCATTAATGTATAAAAAGGGTTTGGGAAAAACGTCAAAAAACACAAAACTAAGATATTATTCAAAATATGAAATTTAATTCTATACTTATTTTGAATATGAAATAGGGACCATTTTCTTTTTCTGTTTTTTCTATTCTTAAATTTAAAAATTGCAAGACATGGGTTGACATCCTACCAAGCAAATAAACAAACAAACAGACATAGATAGACAGAGACAGACATTGGCACATATAGATACAGGTCAAAGAAACAGGAACAATACAGAATGAGACATTGATAAAGATATACAGCAGTGGAGAAACAGACAGACAGACAGACAGACAGACAGACAGACAGACAGACAGACAGACAGACAGACAGACAGATAGATAGATAGATAGATAGATAGATAGATAGATAGATAGATAGATAGATAGATAGATAGATAGATAGATAGATAGATAGATAGCATACACAAATCAAAGAGTCCGGCAATACAAAAGTGCAGAGACAGTAATAATGAACTATTATAGAAAAATCGCTTCAAATACACCTTTTAATCATTCTAATAGTGACTAAATTATAAAGCGTTAGCGTGTTTATGAGAAGATCGGCCACATTTGAACGTACAATAAAATAGACATGATGCATCGCTGATTTTATTTAACCTACTTTGTAAATGTAATCGTTCTTATTTTATTGCCCTTTCTGTCAGATTATTTAACAAAAAAATGAAAAACTGCAGTTACAGCAGTGTTAACAATAAAAACTTATACCAACTTGATTGTCAATGTGTTAGCAACTGATGGTAATGCCCCGGGAGACCATTAACACGTCTCCAGTATCGCCCAAAGATAAACTGACGTGTGTAATTAATGGTTTTACTTTTTTCGCAAGTGGTAAAAATGTATTTATGATGTTTTAATGGTGAATGTTAGTTTGACTATTACATTTTACCTAGCAACGAACTAAGTAGTTGTCATAGAGTTTTTCTTTGATAAATTTAGTTTAAAATCAAAGTTCATTGTCATCAATTATAACATTTTCCTGAAATATGTAATAAAAACAAATATACAAAGTGGTTTATTGACCTGATAGGATAAGAACAGTACCGTGTGTTCATGTGCATGCATACGTACGTATGTATGTATGTATGTATGTATGTATATGTATGTATGTGTGTGTGTGTGTGTGCGTGCGTGCGTGCGTGTGTATGTATGTATGTATGTATGTATGTATGTATGTATGTATGTATGTATGTATGTATGTATGTATGTACGTGCGTGCGTGCGTGCGTGCATATATGTATGTATGTATGTATGTATGTATGTATGTATGTATGTATGTATGTGTGTGTATGGATGTATGTACGTACATACGTGTGTGTGTGTATGTATGTATGTATGTATGTATGTATGTATGTATGTATGTATGTATGTATGTATGTATGTATGTGTGTATGTATGTGTGTGTGTGTATGTATGTACTATGTATGTATGTATGTATGTATGTATGTATGTATGTATGCATGCATGCCTGTATGTATGTATGTATGTATGTATGTATGTATGTATGTATGTATGTATGTATGTATGTATGTATGTATGTATGTATGTATGTATGTATGTATGTATATGTGTGTATGTTATATGGGGTGAGGGGTGTATGTATGTATGTATGTATGTATGTATGTATATGTGTGTGTATGTATGTATGTATGTATGTATGTATGTATGTATGTATGTATGTATGTATGTATGTATGTATGTGTGTGTCAGTAATTTGTATGCGCTCTCTTTCACCCATGTTAATGGTTCAGATGTTCAGTCGGGCAATATTTGAGGGCGCTTTGCTTTCAGTTTCTTCTTGATGTCACTTCTTTTCATGTGACGTACAGCAGGGATTGGAAGCCACATTTCCTTTGACGTTTTTCTCCTTGCTTTGCCATTGTTGTTAAACATCACTTTTGCAGACCCTGTAACATCATTTGATCGGTAATCATCGTCATCTTTGGAGTGAGTTTTCATCGTGTTGTCGTTCACACTTCTCTGGTGTAATCGAGGTGTGATTGCAATTTCACTTGTGTTGTCAGGGTTTTCACAAACAATGTGTATCACTTTACCCATGTCACTTTCTTTCACGTCCACCTGCAATATTTTGATAATAGGAAAACATTGTTCAAATGTTGAGAAAAATGCGTGAAAATGTCAATGATCAAAGTACATGCTACATATTGCACAATCAATAAGCCACAAACAACACGTGTGTGATAGTGAAGTATTGGCAACCATAATAACTGGGCATAAACAGGAGGACTAACAACAAGAGCACTACAACGATCTTCTACCAACTGTATCCCATAGCCTGTCTCACGTTGTGCTAAAACTAACTATTTTCAGCTGTTCACTCCCTGATGTTTAATTGTAAACAAATTATTGACAAGCCCAAGGCTGGCTTGTCACTTCACAGATAATATGACACACATACACTCACTCACTTCACTCAGATGGTAAACAAACAACTCCAACATTTGATGTTAGAACACAATACAACATTGTAACTTTGCTTATTTTACCAGATTAGGTATCCCACAGTGTCGCTATCCTGAAGACTCTACTTAATACACCACTGGTGAAAATGTACACTAATTAAACATCAGGGCGTGAAGATCAGTTACACTGTGATCACTAGAGAATCCTGCTGCTAGTACGTAGTTTTAGCACAGCTTGTAAAGATATAGAGTATCCATTTATTGATCAGAAGCACGAGGTATAAGCAGCGTTCAACATTCAAGTTATACAAACAATGCACAGAAATGTTAAGGAGAAATTAAAGAAATACTCCCTACGTGAACGCCGCCCCTCAGATAAGGACGAGCTCAATAGTGTGAGTAATGAGACGAGTAATTAATCAGAAGACGAGCACTAAGTAAAGTCAGTTCTAAAGGCAGCTTTGTAGACTAAACTAACTCTACATTGTAACTCCCCTTTGAGAACTACTTGAACCGCCTACCTACCCCCCGGAGTCGCATACAGCTAGGGCAGTTAGAGCATAATGTCTACTGATCTACCATTTGAAGGAACAATAGACTTTACACGTGAACTATATAGGCGGCAATTGTTTTCCAAATCAACATATATTTAGTACATTCACAATTTGAGTTGTCATTCATCACCCCTGAGATGAAAAATAACGATAGTTATGGTAAAGATGAAAACGACACAGTACATGAAACATTTTGGTACAAAACGTGAAATGGGCAAAATTGTACCACACGTTATTAGTTTACTCCTCCAAGACAAGTAAACATACAGTGAAACATAATCGACTGATTTTGTTATTCGCAATCCCCCCCCCTCCCCAAATGCTTGCCCAGGTTTCTGTTTTTCAAGTGTGTGCATGTTTTATCTCGCGTTTCACCATTAAACATAACTTCATCAGTTCTGACAAAAATAGATGCCAAATTAACGGGAATAGCCACGGGAAGACAAAAGACGTAGGCCGATTTATTACCATTGCAACGAGACACGAACCCCAAAAGATGTGTACCTTGCAACCTAACATCAATCTCGAAGGAGATTAATGGTAAATTTAGTAGTTTTCAGTGAAAAACAACGCAGGATTTCATTTATTTTTAGGTTGAAAACATTCCCAGTTGAGCCTATACTATCAATAACAATATATTGTCTAATACTATTAGCCGTAATTACTTAATGTTATCAGAGATACCCCTACGCCCTAGACACAATTCGTTGCATTGTCTACTCGTATCTTGTGTGTATAATATATGCGTTCGCTGATGAATTCCTGCATATTGTGTACACTGGGCTTTGTCGTGCATTCATTTGCTATCATCTGCTCTGTACTTTGCAATGACGCATCACAAAACCTATTCCCAAGGTTCTTTGCATGTGAATGAAAAAATGTGTTACCATCTAATGCATAGGATATATAGTGCATTGTGATGGACGAACTGCAACTATTGTCACTCAACCGTTACAACCTATTGTAGAATTTGTGTAGTAGCGTCGAACACAGAATTTTCGACTCCACCATCATTTTTTCCTCCTCAAAGAAATGCAACAGGTTGGTCAGATATAGTCATCTTGGCGTCATGTTGAATACTGGGTATAGTAATGTATCAAATGTGTGAGTCTGTTTTGCGACAAATTCTTCTTTAAAAAAAAAACAATGTACGTTTTCTACTGAGAGATAATCCATGTATCAGCTGACTGCTTAACTTGCTGGTGGTATTTACCAACACACGAGATCCTCGCAAGGAACTGGCGCATTGAACAGTTAAGCATAACTAAAGACTGTATACAGAATTTTAGGCTCAACTTCAAGAAAATACATTATCAAAAATGATAAACTGATGTACATATATGATACATGTAGCTGTAATTGAAGTATTTTCAGGCAGCATTGTTACATGCATGATACTAACTTCGACTTGATACTGTACACCCCGTATAGCAAAACAAAAGTTGTTTATGAAAAACATAAAATGAGAACAGAAATAGTATTATCGAATTGCCTACACGTAAATGTCTGTAGCTGCACACTTTATATGGTGACATAGGCGTGATGTTTGCAATGTTTGTCCAGCTCCGTATTTCCATTACGTTCACTTGCGACATACTCCATCATGTACATTATCACTATAACCATATATATGCTGAGTGACAATGGCAGAGTGTCACACACTCTCAATACACGAGCTTCGTTCGAACTTCAAATGTTTATTAGGTGTAGGGGTGTAATGCGATAGCTGAACTTTATTTTCGCACTTCCAGTAATATTTTGAAGACTTTCATGACTTAATGATACAAGGCTCTGTATTTATTACTGAGATGTTCATACGTTGATTGCAATGTACTTTTTAATTAATGTGATATACAGTACTTGGTGTATTGGTGTATACTAGTATTTTAAAGTGTTTATGTTGGTCATATAGTAGTGTGGCCGCTACAATTTTCATCATGGTTTGCCTACATATATAGACGTGTCGATGTCGCATTTGTGAACGTTTATTTAGGGGGTGGGGGACAGGGAGGGGGTTCTGTCCTAAACAAACGTTGTTCGTTTATTGAGCTTGTGTCACATTGTACGATCGTCCCTGACAGCACTGCTGCTATGATGCAACTATATAAGCATCGAAGATTTCTTGCTTCCGTCATGGCTGTATCCGGATTAACTGGAAGTAGCTTGATGTTAAGGGTATGATAAAATCGACCGCTGAAATTCCTGTATTGTTAGTTAACCTTGATTATTTTAATCTCTCGTATGGCAAATGTGTTCCCTCATTTACACTGGAAGGTTTTATTAGGCTGTATATTGCATTTTGCGCATTAATTGAAAATCTCCTTAAAGAATTTGCAAAAAACTCATCACAGCAAAGCGGAATTACGTAAAGTTAAATGTAAGTATATCAAGGACTTTACTTTGTTGATGTCCACTAAAGTTCGACATTCCTGACAATCGTATCACGGAAAATTTATTTTATGGTTGGAGACATCCTTGTTGAGACTAGACACCAAACATCAGATGTTTTTTTCTAAACTAAAAACCACGGGAGCATGATATCGATGCAACAACTTAGAAAGAATGTCTTTTCGTGTAATAGATACACCCAAACAAAAAGCATATTACCAGACAGATCTCATGATAGCAATTTGTTGACTGAAAGGTACACCGTTGCTGGCGCTATTGTTAACCATTACCTAAACAGTGTAAGGAGAGATTTTAAAGAGGAACACCATTGCAGAAACACGGGTATTTTTGTTGAGTTATGGAGAGTCATCTCATGACTTCCCATCACATCAATTTTGTGCGATTACCAAGCTACAACAAATTGAAACTCCATTTCACCTTCATTGTTCTCATAGCAATGTTGCCTCATGGGACTTAGTAGATATACATATGTATTAGATGAACACTGAATATTCATGAGTCTAACACAAACACTTAGAAGAATGTGTGATGTGAAAGCTGAATGACTCTCCAGAACCCAAAAAACCTTGTTAGTATTTCCTGGAGTTGCTTTATCATTTACTGAAAGGACTCATTGTACACAGCGACGAATCTCCATGACATATTCAGTCTACGAGTCATGTAATTGTTTGTAAGTTGTATCAACTATTTAAAGACACCTAATTTAAAGTTGCCATTGACGACACTACTGTTAAAATGGGAATACATGTAGATCTAGAGGAATATAGTCAAAACACTGGGGTCACGTAAACTGGTTCACGTCCTCGATTACAAGTAAAACTCATTATCGTAAATACTAATTAGTTGTAATTAAGAGCATTATTGTTTGTTGGTGGGGCAATTGCAAGCAGTAGTATATGTCGCACTTATTTGACGAAGAGTCGAGTTACAACCATTGCAACTCTGATGTCACGTTTGCTTCTAACTGGTCAACTGTGTACAAGTACTCGGCCGTCTTTATAAATATTCTTTGATGTACCGATAAGAGGCAACTAATAAGTCTACAAAAAACTGTTCTGATAAATAAATGCATAACATTACACTTTATGTATCTCTGTCAGTGGGCGTCAAGTGTGATACCATGTATTTGATATCAGAACTCTTTGTGTTTGTAGACTGGGTATTCCCCTTTTGCCGGTATGCACACCGTCACGGTATTTGAGTCAAAAGGCCTATTACCGGTAAACTATTGTTGAGTATAGGGGAAAACGTTACTATCGTTGTATTCATCCAGTATGAGCTTAGCGTATGTGATATGCAATGTTTTGCTATGCTTGGGAACTCAAGCAAGACAAAAGATGCCGTATTAAACCAAATTAAAAGCCATTACAGTAGGTGGTAGGGTTGTCTAGTTTGCTTATGAAGTCATTAATCACCACCGACACTATTTAGTCGGTTGTCCTTTAAGAGTGTAAAGGTGTAATCGTTGGTTCCTATGCACTAAGTGTCAATGACCAAGGGTTTCAATAAGGGTAGTATAATAGATTAATACTTAATCTTCCTGTATGCAATGAATGCTGTATGCTATAGGTCATGGCAAAGACACAACAGACAAGGTTTGGGATCAGAAACCATTGTATTGGTGTTACCATAGCAACATTTATGAAATCTGATTCATACGATGTAATTATTTTAAACTAAAAGTAATTCCAAATTGGTACCTGACTCTCAAGCAGTCACATTACAAAAGTACAAATGAAATGATAAGGTTGTTTTTCGAAAAATATAAGGATTATTTAATTTTTGTTAAACCGTGACTAGACATTAGAATGTAGATATAAATGTTAAGTGCGTTTCAAGGATGTATGATTGAATGTCTTTGCCTTCATATGTTGTATATGCCGTCGATGAACCAAGGATTCAGGTATAAAGGATTAACAAGAAGTACTGTAGAGTTCAATTTGATTCGTCCTTGTACGCAGTGTAATAAGATAACAAATAATTTGGGGCTGTCTCTATCTTGATATTTCTTCAGGCGTAACATATTGGTGTGTCATTGAGATCGCTGTACATTTGTTTGTCAACACTATATCTATCCACTGTATCTGTGTACCTCTGCTATCTATATATGTCTGTCTGTCTGTCTGTCTATCTATCTATCTACCTATTCACAAATCTGCCTACCTACTCACTTAGCTAGAGGGTTGTCTACCCACCTACGTAGCTACCCACTAATCAACCCTCCTGCCTACCTACCTACTTACTTAATACTTACGTACTACTTACCTGCTTACTTATCTACCATCCTTCCTACCTACCTACCGACTAAACAATCTATCCAATCTGACCACCAACCTATCTATGCTATCTTGCTGTCTACGAATCGATGACTCGTAAAGATGCCATTTCTTTCAAACCGACTTTACAGCTACATTAAGGATTGCAATCCCATTGCAAGTATATAAATTCAAAACTCACAGAGAAAATTGTTATTGCAGAAAAAATACCTTGCAGTTTAGATCTTTTGCTACATTCCAAAGCAATAAATTCCCCGAGATGGGTAGACTTTATCAAATTAAATAACAACAACACCTGTTGAACCATTTTTTATATGTTGCTTCCCTCTCGAGATCAAGAATAATAAAATAAATTTGTTATTTGGTGTTGGGTATTGGTAAATAGTAAAATGTTTACGTCTATAGGAGTATCAAAAAGTTTGATAATTGTATCAAAAATATATTACCTTGGAATCCAACACCTGTGTGTCTGGTTGCGCCTGATTGGATGCCTTCGATCGGACTACGGATGTTCCGTCCTCTGTAGTCAAAGTGTCTTTCACTACGTACGAGTTGGATAAAATAGGTTCGGATTTTGATCTTCGGTCCACAGATTCGCCCTTTCCAAATTTAAAAGCGCTAATTAGTTGTCTTCGGCGTGCTCGTGCATCTGATGACGGAATAGTTGGAGAATTTTCATTCCGACCAAAAGCGTCATAAATACGAGTAACTTTCGACGGATTATTCGGCACTACATCAAGTTTACCAAGAGCCCTTTCTAGCAGACTCGAGTCAAAGGTTGCTCGTCTTCTAAACAGTGAAACTGAATTCGTAAAATCAGATTTCGTAAAGTCATCGTGTTTTGTGCATTTTCCAGGTCTCTTTCTCTCTAAGCGACTTCTGAATAAGTTTGCCTGGATCCTAAGGTTTCCATTTAGCTGTCGCTCCATAGCTTTCCTTTGTTGTTCAAGTTCATGAAGTTTGGTACTCAACTGCCGTTCGTTGTTTTTGCGTTCTTTTCTCCTCCTTGGCGAAGTTTCGCTCCAGTGCTCCACACTTACATCGATATCCCGTTCCAGTGCAGTATACATGGCGACCGAGTTTCGAGTCCCGGGGTTGTATGCTATATGTTGGTGTCTAAATATCAAACGCTCTAAAATAGAACTGTTCGTATCAGTAAAAGAACTTTACAAATGAGTGTCCGACTGTTGAAAAAATGTGTTTCGCTCCCTCGACCAACAACAATTATATGCCATTGAACTACTCATCAGTGCAGTCCTGAAATACGTTTCAAGTTGAAGCATTGTCCAGTCCTCTGTTGTCCATTTAGAATCCAGCCACCAAACATTGTTATGTGTGTGTGAAAAGGAAACAAATGATTTATCTGTAGGTATTTGAATACATGCTAAACCATCAGCAGGGTAACGAAGGTTATTGTCCTACCGATAGCCCTTTCACGCTTCTGTCACTATAGAAAGCCTGTCTCTCGCTCATGACCGTTAATGTTGAACAATGCGCTAGCTTGCTGACTGTTGTTGTACGGCATATTACAACAATTCAAATATAATACCCTTGAAGTCCGAGAAGTGCGACTGGGACACAGTTATTCTTAATTTCATTCGATTTGTTGTATTTCCTAACGCATGTATGGCCAATCTGTCGAAAAGCAAGTACACTTAGTCAATGTCTGATTGTTCAATGTACAGAGTTAAAAATAGAAGTAATTAAGCGAACATAATGGATGGCTTGAACTGTTTCAAGTAAAGGTGTTATGTGTCGTAATTTACAACAGGAACGTATGTATTAACGAAAATAGCAAAACGTCACACCTGCATGTACTGTACGTTTTAATGGTAGTCTGCAAGCAGGACTGAATTTTCTAGTATTGGTATACCCATGGAGAAGGTCTCACTGTATGTAATGTTGCCGACATACCGAGATGCATACACTATCATTGCTAACTTTGCCAGTGTTTACATATACCAAGTATGTGTAACGTGTAAGTTTACATAAATCGGCAACAACAAACTTTAATTACTATAGTATTAGAAAGTAAACAAAATCTGCGTTAGCGATTGCTTGAATTAATTATCGGAGGTACCTTTTTGTAAACATGGCAAGGATTTCTAAAGATTTAGATAACTGTGTTTGTACGATGATTGTTCTTTTATAACAAATAACGATCACCGTACGATCAGGCTGCACAGTAGACGTTCTTTCTCCAACGTCCATGATCGAACATGACGAAATATGAACGAAACGAAAGAGATTAATACCTTGTACATGTTACGTCGTGGTGGCGCTGTTGAGTACAATTATCATAGTACAATGTGAATACGGGTTCATTATCTTCCATTATATATGTACAGATAGTTTTGTAGCATTAGAAACTATGCTAAGCCAATTTCCGGTTTGGTGTCTCCAGTCTCTCCAATGTTAGAGCTCACGTTTACAAAAATGATGTTAGTACTAGCTAGAGTCACGCGCACGCGTACACATGGAATACCAACTTTATTAACACCTTTCAGTTGATTTTAAGAAGTCTCGTCTATGCCAGCTGTAAATATGTGAGCAATTAATTATTTGATACCCTAACAAACTTAACATTTAATAGTAGCTGTCGATAGTAGCCATTCAGCCAAGACGTAAAATTGCATTCATACTGAAGGCTTGATGTGTGATATTACATCGCAAAAAACATTCGAACAACTTGTGCTTGAATAGAAACTGAAAGCACTTTAATATCAATTGTGTACAATAAACAATAACGTTGTTTCTTTATTTCTTAGTAACCATAAGATGTATGTCGTTGTTTGGACTTCGTGATTGTGTTCTGACTGAATTCGTATCAACTAGCCTGGTTAACATCGGTGTATCGTTAAACCCATTTGTGTGCAGTGTAGTGAAATCTAGTTATAGGAAAGGCTATTGATATTTGACGGAGATGAGAAGAAATCAGGGGTATTGACAAGTTACTGACAATTATTTTCAGTTTTTGCTTTGTTTTTAATGCTTTTCTAAGTTTACTAAAAAGCGTACCTCTGCTTATAATGCCAGAGTGGTATATATTCAGTTTTATTGAGACATGAAAATACACGAAATACTGTTTATTTGAAAATAAAAAAATTGAAAAAGTATATATTATTTTGAATATATAGTTGACCGGTTGTGAATGTACCGAATATTACACACCAGTCAAGCACATGCACGTTGATTTGACACACCTTCTACACTAATACGAACAGTGAACCAGCGCTTAAGAGGAACCAAACTTTTCATCGAGAATAGAAGCTCTGATGGACACTTGAGGGCGCCCGATTCCTCAGATGGCGCAAGAGTGGTGATACGTGAACTAATCAACTAATCTGCAGTTACTTAGTGAATGGATGCAATCATACGTCAAATCACTTTTCTTCAAAATGACTGATACCTTAGATCCATTCATACCGTCATGGCGATACAGTAATATTAATGATTTTTGTTGTTTTCAGGTAAAGGGGTTTTGCTAGTTGTTGTTGTTGTTGTTGTTGTTGTTGTTGTTGTTGTTTTGATAGAGTAGCATTTATCACCTTATATAATTATGACATTCATCTGACAGGATGTCAAATAACAAAAGAGAAATGACCGGGTAAATACAATAAGAGGTCTTCATGATTATGACGTCATTGTGTCTTCTTGCCAGATTACATCAAAATGATTCCACAGCTTCTGTACGTTTTGCATAAGGAAACAATGAAGTGACTCAAATTCAAAAAAAAATACTCGTAGAAACAATAATGGAACCCACTGAGTAGGAGTTCGTGAGAAATATACTAAACCCAATACCAGGATAATAGATTATTACTCTGAGCTAAATACCTCTCTTTGGTCATTTGACTCAAATGGAATTATATTTTAACGTATAGAAATACAACGACTCATCAAGAAGATATGTTATTGAATTACGTCACAATAAAAACCATGTCTGTATTGCCTCATATCAGGTACCCCTCAGTTTAATTCAAATCAAAGAACTATACAATTCATGTTCACTATATATATATCAACCACACAGATTTCATAAGAATGTTTATGGGTTCAAGTTACATTATAGCATTCTATTCTATATCATACGAAGGCTCCAATTTGCAATCATGATAGAGAAGATATTTTTAATTTCTCGTTTCCATATAATAAATGAATGGAAAAATAGAGAAGAGAGTACCATGCCAAGTGATTTAGGTAGCATTTATCGTCTGGCTATTGTTATTTGGTTTCCTTTTCTTAACACGTACCGTCCAGTCAATATAACGTGACGTTCCATTTGATATTTGGCTGTTACAACGAAAGAAAAAAGTAAGATGATTTATAAAGGTTGCAGCGCATAAGCAGTTCAAAGTTTTTAGCATTGAACTTTCGATCTGTCTTGGTTGTTGATCCTCATCGGAATGACAAATTCCACACCTACAGCTGACCACTAGGTGGCGGTATGACAGGCTGATATAGATGTTATAATTAATTAGTGCGGGGTCCCCGTCTCTGTTGATCTTGGGATTGTAGCGTCTGCACCAGGTGTCGATAGCCTCCCTGATCTTCCTCGCGGGAAAAACCCGATGATACAGTTTTGTTCCTCACAGATTTGCGATGTTCCTCGATCCTGGTTTTCAATTGTCTTTCCGATTCGCCAATATACAATTGATCTCAGTCCTTACAACGAGCCATATATATCACCTTTTCGTTGTATTTTACAAGCATTATCATCCTCTATCGATATGTGTATTTGTATATCATGTCAACAATCCTAGTCGATCAGGTAACGACAACAAAATAGCATCTTCAGAAAGTGAACGCATTCCAAGATTGATTCTTAGCATATTGCCATGGTGATACATGTATTTATTTGGATATTGATTATACAAGTCGTATCTTTTTAAAGCTGTCAGCTGATACTATCGATCAAAAACTCGCATAGTTATTTTTGAAATACAATTCAGCAATTAAGGTGTGTCGTGGTGGTATAGAAAGGAAAGATTTAGACGTTCGTTTGATTTATTATAGATTTTTATGTCACAATTTCATAAAATGTTCCGCATTACTTTTCCAATTAAAAAAGAGCTACGTTTACGGAATAAATGAAATGTAATAACAATCCCAAAAGTAAATCAGGTGAAAGTTCAAGATGCAAACCTGGCGATAAAATTTCACTGAACTGCTAACAAGACAAGTGTGACCCTTTCACATTTGTGATATGTACTTGCAAGAACAAAACAGAGTCACTGTCACCGTCAGGTAATTTGTATAACAAATGTTTAAAAAATACAGCACAGTTTCCATATTTCATAACAAAAAGTATGTTTGAAACATCTACGATTTGTAAAACGTTAGTATATTAAGTTGTAAAAAGTTAGTATATTCTTTCTCAAAGTCTTTTCCCCGAGAAAGGTTGAAGTTTCGATGGAAGACTTGCATGAATACCATTGGTGGTCTAGCTTAATAGAAACATTTCATCAAAATTCCATCTGCCCCCAGTTCCTTCCCACCCTCATGTAATCACTACTCATGCATTAAGCAGGTTTTTAAATCTTGAATATTAAATAAACTGCACAAACTTGCCAACAAAGGGATAGGGCAATTAATATGGAGAAACATCTGTTGCTGGCGAACAAACTGCGAGTCTCAGAGAGTATTGCCCCCCCCCGGCATACAACTGACCAATTTTCACAATGAGATGTGAATCAGAATTTTTCATTTTTGCCACACATTCAACATAATTCTCCCTAATGACTATATGTGTAGCCAGAGTAACCAAATAGAGACACCCAGCGTGTGTACTGGAAATGTACTATCAAAGTATGGCAGTCGCTGTTACATTATAAGTACTCCTATGCTCAGTTATGTTACTGGCAAGAATTATTTATGTGTGCTTTACAGATTTCATTGAATTGAAATACACTCGATCCTCTGTTCAAACACGCATACTCTATTTTCACATGATGGTAACATAGAAAACTATGCGGTGGGAGTGGTTTCTAATTTTAAGTACAGGTATTAGGGGGACATAGTTCAGAATGTGACATGTTTCCATGGTCACATTTGTTTCTTGGAGAAACACTACTTATATCACTACATGGGTTTTAAAAAATCTGTGATAAACAAGGAACAATATACTATTAGGACTGTGTCCTCTTCATGAGTAAATTATCTACAGCAAACAGCGTTCACTTAAAGCTACAAAAGTTGGAAACAATCCAGATTTTGGCTTATGATTGACTGTGTTGCCGTCAATTAAGCCATGTTTAATCATCGATCTCGGTAAGAAGATTATCATAGTAGTTGGAGAACGATATAGGCCAGTATAATATGTTAAAGATAAGAAAAGCAACAGGAAATGCAATCCTCGAAACCTTCTCAACAGTTACCGGGCGTACATGGGTAACCAGCCATGTTGCAAGAAAATAAACTTTGCTTTCGTCTCCTTCTTCACTCTTTCCATTTTCCGGACTTTCAACTTCCATCTTCTCTATTCCACCTTCACCAGATTTCTGTCTCCAAAGAAATTAATAATATATATATAGTTGTGCGAGTAAAATATTTTCTGCAAATTATTACTATATTTAATTGCCACGTGAGTTATAACGTTTGACTTCAATTTTCAAAACAATTTAGGAGACATTTCTGATTCAAAAGATTTACATTGAAGTTGCTTTGATGTTATAAAATGTAAAAAACAATAACAAGAATGATTTATCCTACGAGTGTCCAGGTACAACATTTGCATGCTGATTGGAGATATCCAGTACACATGGAAACATTAATTGAATTGTCACCTTTTCCTTTTCTGCATTCTTGGCAAGCTCTTTTCTTCTTTTCCCCTCAGTTAAAAGATAGTTGACTAGAGCATACTCAATAAGGGCAGCAAAGACAAACCCAAGGCACATTGTCATCCATACATCAATAACCTACAGTTGAAAATGAAATACCATGTAAATGCATCATCATGTTTGACACTACGTTTATGTACTGATACCACCATGATTTCTCTTGGTAAATGGCGCTAAATGTAGTTTTATAAAGAAAGAAAGAAAGATAGCCAATTCTAGTGTTTTTACATACGTTCACTCGAAAATATGTAATTGGGGACAGCGGTAGGATGTAAAAGTTTGACTTGCTAAAGTCACTAAACTTGATTTTTTTTGGCATTACACATTATACAGATTGTCCAAATGTGACAAGTAATCAATGTCTTTTTACGACATTGTGCAATATGGTGGCATTCTTTCAGAGAAGTCATAACAAAACAGCATTCATTACCATGTAGTGAAATCTATCATACAAACACACACACACACACACACACACACACACACGCACGCAATACTATAAGCCTTATCTCTCTCCCTCCCCCTCTCCCCCTCCCTCTCTATCTCTCTCTCTCTCTCTCTCTCATAATTATCTGTTTAACTATGACAACTTAATGTATCTGTTATACATATAGATTTAATTGAATACGACTGAATCTGTCTTAACATATCTTGTCATTATCGATCACTCATTACTTCTGATGTAATATTAATTACCTTGACATAGGCAACACTGGGTAATCCATTTCTAACGCCAGTACCTTGTGACGTCACTGTAAGTACAGTTGTTATACCAAGGGCAACTCTAGCGGGCGCTGCTTCAGGATTGATCCAGAAGGATAACCAGGAAATGATGACGTAGACGGCAGTGGGGATAAATGTTTGAATGAGGTGATAGTCATAAATACGACGTAGTAGAAAATAAGCCCTCAGAGCACTGAAGTTACCTGCAATAAAATAATAATGATAACATTGGTAAGGTCATGTGATCATGTCGATCATGATGATTTACACTTGACCAGGATCGCAGGGGTTGAAAGAGGAAAATCGTAAGTACATGTCAAATTTATACATAAGCACCCACCTGTTGTGTATGTTTTGTTAAATGCTATTGTCTTGAAAGTTGGATCTTTGAATTCGGCAATCTCGATGGATTCGTCTATTTCAACAGGATCCGTTTTTGTCCATGTCATTATCATGTCTTTTGTACGATACCCGTCTGGTGGGAAAATACACATTCATACAGAAGTTAGATTGTGTGATTTAATGCATGTATCGTGTATTTTATTTATGTTATTGTTACACATATTCATTCGGTTTAATCGTGTCCTCTCTTTTTTCGTAATATTATAACATGTGGATTGGTTGGTGAGCGAGAGAGAGAGAGCGAGCGTGCGTGTGTACGTATATGCATGCACGCGTGCGTGCGTGCGTGCGAGCGTGCAATAATAACTTTATTTGCCATATGCTAACAAAGCATTGGAAATTGATTTTTCACATGAGCTCATAAAAAAGCAAAGCGGAAATAAAACTAAGAATATGAAAGAATGACACAACAGACAATAAAACACACACGATACTAAAAACAATATTAAGACAGGTTTTATTAAAACAAGCGGTATATGTCTATGTTCGGTTTAAAATACGGATCGCAGATGGATAAAAACTCTTCTTAAAACGTTCTGTTCTTGTTCTGATGGTCCTATACCGCCTACCAGAGTGTAAAAGTTTAAAGAAATCATGTGCTGGGTGGCTAGAATCCTGAAAAATGGTTTTTGCTTTGTGCATAGTACGTGACTTATAAATTGAATGGAATGATGGCAATTCTGTGTCAACGATTCTTTGTGCTGTCCGCACAACCCGCTCAAGTGTATTCAATTCATCCTTGGATATATTATTGAACCAGACTGTGATAGCATATGTTAAAATACTCTGTATAAAATTGCGATAAAAGTTGACTAGAATGGAATACTCATGCCAATTTTCTTCAAACGCCTCAGAAATAATAGACGTTGTTGTGCCTTCTTTACCAGGAAATCAGTATTAGTTTGCCAAAACAAACGATTTGAAAGTTGAATGCCTAGAAACTTAAATATAGAAACAATTTCAACTGTTCTATCATTGATGTTAATCGTAGCATGATTCATATTGCCCTCCCTAAAATTGATGATTACTTCTTTGGTTTTGTTCATATTCAGTTCAAGATTGTTGACACTACACCAGTTTGCCAAATTTGCAATTTTACTCCTATACGCAGACTCGTCATTATCAGTAATTAAACCTATGGCTGTGGTGTCATTGGCAAACTTTACAAGTAAGTTTTCGTCATACAAGGGAGTACAGTCATAGGTGAAAAAGGAGTACAGTAAAGGACTTATTAGGACACAACCCTGAGGAGCTCCTATATTAAGAACTAATGTAGAAGATACATTGCTATTAATTTTAACAATCTGTGGCCTATCATAGAGAGAACGTAAGATCCACCTACACATGGAATGGCTAATTCTAAGGTCAGAAAGTTTTAAGACTATGACAGTGACTGCTAAAGAGTACACAGATTATTTTTGGTAGATGGGTTATGAATGTATGTATGTATGTATGTATGTATGTATGTATGTATGTATGTATGTATGTATGTATGTATGTATGTATGTATGTATGTGTGTGTATGTGCGTGTGTGTATTGTTCTTCTCTTTGCAGCTATCATCCCTAGCCTCTTGACACAATATGTGTTAGTCGTATATATCAATATGGGTTATAAATCTAAAGTAAACATAATGACAAATACAGATTTTATCAGATAACTGTTGTTTTGGATTTTTCTAAACAAGCTATTTTGTGCGACAAGAAAGGCTTAAATGTTCATTGATGAAGAACACGATTTGACTTACAGCTTTCCATAGTCAGATGACAGAGTTGTACATCCATGGGATATTTTCTGAGATCCATATTGCAGGCTAGTGTAAGGCTAAGTCTGTAAGAAAGAAGATTGAAAAAGAAATGCAAATGTTTACTTTTCTCAGTTAACCAATACTTTGCTGTTTATTTACACTCAATATCATGTGTACACCTACTACGTTTCTATCGATCATGCATAATGTACAAAAACTGTCTTTGAACAAGTTTAGTTTACAAATGACAGTAACAGTCCCATTTTATCAAGACTTGCGATCGCGATTGTTCAAATGTGATATGAGACAAAAATATATGATAATTAATGTTCTATTATTGTTGATCAACACTAATGCTCAATACCACTTTTTACGAAATATTTGATGTCGTTATTTCATTGTTTCACTGACCTCATGCTGAGTAGAATGTCTCCCCTTGGATAGATCCTCAACGCTTCATTTTTCACTGTCAGATCATGCAATTTGCCACTTTTTTCGTTAATGAAGAACATGTCAGGGACCCATATTTTATTAGCCAATGAAGGACTAACACTTAGGCTACGTCCAGATGTTCCATTGTATTGAAGTCTTGGATCGTTCCATCGTTGTCTAATGAAAACCATCAGGTTATAATCCTAAAGGAAAACACATCAAGAAGTATTGCATTGAGTACCATTTCACATTTCTTTTCAGACCTCCATCGAGTTAGTTTGATAGACCTCATCGTATAATTTATTTGTTCGTTTTTTTTTTAAACTAAAGGTCATTTTTGTTATGTTAAATTTAAAATCATTTATAGAAGAAAGCTAATAGTGTTCCACAACACAACATTATATTATATGGATGCACAAGATTTTGAGTAATCTGCATTATTTAATCAGATCATTCAGTGATTTGAAAAGGTTCGTCGAGGTAAAGAGTGGCAAGGTGAATGCAAGGCAACAACATCAGTACCATTTGTTATCGAGTTTTAGTACATCATATTGGTATATGTAAGTTAATATATATGTTAGTATGATAAACTCGTTCTGTTTACACTGAAAAGCTATCTCGACTGATTGTATTCCATGGCAAGTCTTGGTTGATTATAAAGATCAGTAAAAGTACTTCCCTTTCCTACGTTTGTATGTGAAACAGCTTGGTTAAGGGGTGGAGGTCGAATATAAGCAAATATTCACTACCCTAAAATGGCAGTTAAAGAGAAGCAATACTTGTGGTGTGAATTCACTATGTTTAATAAAAACCTGGCTGTTAAATGAGATAAAATGCGTTAGTTTGATTCACTTATCAGTATGATGGAGCTGGCATTGATCTAAACTTAGGCAGAAGTGATTTTATAGGCCATGCTTGGCAATTTTCATTAAATGCATTGTCGACTGTTTATATTAGTGGTATTTTACAATAATACTAGCAGTTGACAATATTTTCAATGCAAGTTTCCTAGAAAGGCCTATAAAATATGGTGAAATATCAAGGTATCCTTTCTATTTAAGGTACTTACCAAAATTTGGAAGTAAATAAGTGATTGAAAATAACAGTGAAGCTATATTACTGGTGTAATGGAAATATTATGTCTTGAACGAATGAATAGTTGCAAACTGACGCTCTGGACTTGACAAAGAGCAAAACATGAACATTATCCATAAAGGTGAGATGCAACACACATTGTGATCAGATACAACTACTTTACCATTGTAGCTGCAACAGTACTAAAGCCAGCAACGATACGAAGATTGGTATTAACCACAACTGGAGGACCTGTAAAGAAGAAAAAGTAATTTCATACTGTATTTATCTAGTATTGATGGGTTTTATATTTGTGTAGGTAAACAACATAACAAGTTGTTATGATTCAGTCCCATTCTCCCATACATACAATTCAATACATTATTTTGGCTGAAATGTGTAATTTGTCTTCGAATGTTATCAATCGCGTAGAATAATATTTATACGAGACTTAATTTAGCAGTACATTATTCTTTTCAACACAAAATAATATGTAATTTACAATCTTGTGAGCTGAATTTCAAGTGGCTTTTGTGGGTATTTTTCTTGGGGGGGGGGGGTTAACATACGGAGTTGGCTCATATATTATAGTGTCTCATTAATTCACGGTTTCGCTTAGAGGATATGGAGTTGAATGTAGTGGTCATAAGGATGACAAATTGAACGTTTTATTCACAAAATAGACCGGCACGAGTCTCTTCGTGATTTTTGTCTCATAATCTTTTAAATGTTTTGAACTTGTTATTCAAATTATTTCAAATTTCAGGAAGGAAAATGTGGTCGATTTTTGAATGGCACCAGTCCCTTGGGAGGCTACAAGTAATGGGGAGGGGGGGAGTTGATCACAATTTCCTTCCCGAAATTTGAGACAAAAAATCTCCCAAGGGACTGGTGCTAGTCTATTCATAAATAACTTTATTATATTTTCCTACTTGAAACAGCAATGTGAATCATCATATACCAAGTCCTTGTTTGTAACAAAATAAATTACCAACACATTTTTACAATGTGTAAAATATTTGTTATTGTACATACAATTACAAACTGTTCAGACACTTTCTAGCTTTTTACAATTTATTGAATTACAAACATGGACTTGGTATATGTTGTTTCGCAATGTTGTTTTTTTTCAAGTCGGAAAAAATAGAGTTGTTTCATGAATAAAAAACATCTAAAATAGATAGCAATTTGTCATCCATATATGACCACTTTAGGATGGCAATATGAATTCACTGAGAAAGGGGGGAAATGACTTTACACGTATTTAGTCATACGGCATTAGTTTATATAGACATGTACATTTGCATACGGGACTTCTTACCTTGAGCATTCGGTCTTATTCTCATATCAGATTTGTTGATGATCGAATCCAGCACTTTAGTAAGCTCCGAGTCCAATATCTTCTCCCCATCACCAATAGGACTTTCATCGTCAATCCAAGCCGTTGTCGACATACCTGCTTCGGTCGTTGACTGTACATCGCGTTCAAATCTACTGAGAGAAATCCAAGGACATTTATCAGCTTTGTTTCATGATACAAATAAAGGTTATTTCATCACAAGCAGGAAATGTTACTTGTTAAACATTTCGTCTAGACTCGATTGACTTTCAGTGGACTAAGGGTTCTCACCAGGTGTTAATGGCGTCACGTGGATATTGACCAATGCGTCGGAATTGAGGCCCTGGTGGTATGCGTGTGATGTGACAGTTGCAACCCCTTCTCAATTCACTGTAGGCTTCTTCTTTCGGACATAAATTGCCCCCTGCCACTTCCTATATAGATCCCTAGTCTCCTTATGCATTGTTTGGTACCCATCAAATCCTGCAGGTTGCTTGTGAAATATAACCTTTATTTATACTCAGAGAAAGATAAAACAAATTGTTCGTATAATAACCTTGAATTCTAGCAATAACAAAATAACGCGTGTGGCTTGATGATAACGTTGCAGAAAAAATGTCGTAATCTTTTTAGACCACAGCGCGTCTCTGAAGAACATCACGGTTTATTCGTGCGGTATTCAAATACCAAAGACAAAGTATATTTCACCATGCCCTAGTTGTGGTATTCTGTTGACAAGTGTTATGACAAAACTGAGCAGAAGTAAACCCTAAGAAAGGTCGCTTTCATAACTTAACAATACATGGTGTACCGTAATGTTTCATAAGTTTTTAAGAATTATCTGAGAATACATGTCTGGTGTTTTCAGTTCCTGAGCTATTTACGATATTGTAGATCTAATTAGAGCCGTTGAATAGTTTTAGCATTTCAGGAGATGTTTACTGAGGCCAAATAAAAAATAGCGTGTTTCCTATAACACGACCTACCTTAGTTTAAACCATTCACTCTAAACGGTTTTCACATGCAAAAATCTAAAATTATGACAATTTACTTCTATTTGCATTTTCTTGCCAAAGTATCTGTGGTTACTTTTTTTAAAATCACATTCTCTGGAAAAAGAGAAAAACTACAACGAAAACCACAAAGCCTGCAACAAAACGCCTGGCTTGACAAAAATCTCATTAACAGCGTTTCGTCAATCGTCTGGCGTGACAAACATCTTTACCAATACTGTTACACTTTCATTGTGTGAACTACCATTATCTTAGGAGATCATCGCCAAATATGTACGTCCCTGGTAAACTTAAGGTTGGCGCATTCCTTGAGACATTCAATTGACTAAAATGAATCAATTGTAATTCAGTTCTTGTCGAGCCAGACGTGTGGAAATATTAATTAGAGTGTTGTTGTGCCAGACGAGAAGATTTACAACTTCGAAGAGATAGTTTGTCTAGCCAGACAAAAAGCTGTAGCAATGTTAGCGAGATTTTTGTCGAGCCAGGCGACGTTTTGTGTCAGGGTTTACGATTTTCGTCGTATGTCATTTCAGTCTATAACAGCACAGTCTGCATAATTATTATGTTTTTCTACTTCTGAATCACATATAATTGTCTTCGTTTACTTCTTGTACACCTCATCAACTCTTACGGAAGTATTGTGACCAATGAGTATCTTGTCTTTGGGTAGAACTGATTAAAAAATATTAAATATTAAATTAAATAAAATTCCGACCTTTTTTCTGAAGTCATGTTATTGGGGGAAATGTTTTTCTTCTCATTTCTGCCTAAACAGGTTGATACATTTTACTATCATTCCATTTAAGCTTTTAATCTCTTATTCCCTTTAATCTAACACACATGGGTCACTTCTTTTAGTTACCACACTATCAAACAATTCATGAAGATATATAATCCTGGTGCTATCACCCAACACACTTGTAACTTTATCTGTTCTGCTCTTTTTGATTGGCATTCACCTCACATAACAAGTGTAATGTATGCATGTCTCCAATGTGTATTTTTCACTCTGAAATGTCAGTGTAAGTTGAACGTCTTGAATGTGTATCACATTATCAAATAATTGAAAATCTTTCACTAAGAATGATTCTTGTATGTAGGGCTATCTGACGCCTGTAACGACATCTTAGTACACAAATAGCATGACATTTACATATGTGACTTAATTAGTGATGGCATATACTACCATTACTTGGTAAAAACAAAACTTTACTTTAAACAGTCTAAGAGGCCTCCGTAGACAAGTGGATGATCATGAAGAGGAACTAAATTTTCTGAGGATCTATTTTTTAATTTCTGGTACCTTTGGCCTACTCCGTGATATTCATACATGTGATTATGCCATTTCCCATTCCGAGCATCTAGCTACGACATATCCATGTATGAAATAACGGGGTATTTAACATAACCACCAAGTATCTGTGTTTTCGCTTAAATCAGCTAAGTAAACTTAAATTGCCAAACGAGGTCAAAGGTCGTAAATATCATCGTATTGAACAGCATAATCAGCGTTTGTTTTCTGCCCAGATCAATAATAAAATACTTTTCCTTTGCTGTGTTGTCAACTAATATTTTCTCTGTTTTGATGAATTAGATGAACTGTAGATTAAGCAGATTGATAATTTTTACTAGACCTAAATGGTTGTAATGACTTGTAAAAGGTTACATTAGTACATTGCCATAAAACGGACATAACAATTATTTATTTCTAATTACATAAATTGGCACTCCATTAATAATAATCAGTCATTCCAGTAGCGGTAAGTTAGACCGGTAATCATTGATGACTCGTCTTTGGCGATATATATATAGGATTTATATCCGCTTGATTTAATTACTTTGTCTACCCGAATTTAATTGATTTTATTCTAGGTCTCCATACATGATTGCGGTAACCATATCTCTAGCATCACTTCTAAGCTTGATATATCCAGGATAGAGCCAGTTGTTTAATGGATATACGCAATGCAAAAGCGCACTACAGTATGTTAGATATGAGGGAAGGGTATATATTTAATTTACAAATCATGTAAGATTTTACAGCTGCATGGAAATGCATGCAAAGTATTAACGCTATCTTGAGGCAAAATGAAAAATTCAACATGGCTGCCGATTGAAAGAAAATACTGGGAGGATCAAGATCTTAGATGAAAAATAACAGGTTTACCAAGATATCTATATCTAATAAAGAAGTGTCGTCCAAGCAAGATGTATTTTGCTTTTAACAAGCCATACTTACTGTCAGCAAATGTAAACACCGTATCTGTGACGAGAAGTCAAATAAAAGGAAAACGCATCCGATGGTAAGATAGAATGAATACAGGCAATCCCTAAAGATAGCATGTTGTCAGTTTGTTCTTATAAGAGGAATTAAACATCACTGCCAACCGAATCTCAATGAGTTTATAGTTAGGTGTATTATGAATACTACTTGGTTCTGGCACAAGCCGATGATTGTATTTTCATGCCCTATATGCTGAAAAAGAATGCAGTGACTACTAAACGAGTACAGATTTTGGCAGATCGGTATGTATGTATGTATGTATGTATGTATGTATGTATGTATGTATGTATGTATGTATGTATGTATGTATGCATGCATGCATGCATGCATGCATGTGTATGTATGTATGTATGTATGTATGTATGTATGTATGTATGTATGTATGTATGTATGTATTTATGTATGTGTGTGTGTGTGTATGTATGTATGTATGTATGTATGTATGTATGTATGTATGTATGTATGTATGTATGTATGTATATGTGTGTGTGTGTAAGTAGGTAGGTAGGCGGGTATGTAGGTATGAGTGTATGTTTGTATATATATATATATATATATATATAACTCGGTGAGTATCAATCTGCTATAAGACAGTGCTCTATACCGCAGTGGCAGAGCGTAATAGTTTTGGTAGTACTGGAACTCTTTCTTGGGTGTAACTCGGAGTTTCACGCATATTGCGATCATCAGACACTCAGAGTGTCTGATGATCGCAATATGCGTGAAACTCCGAGTTACACCCAAGAAAGAGTTCCAGTACTACCAAAACTATATATATATATATATATATATATATATATATATATATATATATATATATATATATATATATATATATATATATACATATATATATAGGAAGTCAGTGGTAAGATTTAGACGAAAAACCCTACTTGATTTTCTTCTACCCTCAACACACACACACACACACACACACACACACACACACACATATATATATATATATATATATATATATATATATATATATATATATAATATGTTTCTATATATATGTGTATCTATGTACTAAATCTGTACATTTGCGATGGAATACTTGATCCGATATATTAAAACTATTCTAGCTATTTCATATATAATAGCAGACGTCAGGGACATTCTAGTTTGTTTCCTGCTGATCTGATATGAGGGCGTTATTGTTGTCATATTCAATATTAATATAGTCTATGGATTCGGGTGGGTCTTGAGAAAGAGAAAGATTCCTCAAACCTTACTTTAAACGATGAATGTTATAGAGATGAGTAGATCGTCTCAAGATCGATACATATACAGGTGTTTGGTGAGCAATGACTCATTCTAAGTTTTCATGCAGATATCTGTCTGATAAAGATATAGTAAAACTAACAAGCTAAAATATTTGACCGACTTAAGTGTACATATCAAAACGTCTGGTACACGTCCACATAGGTTATTATCCATGTAGGGAATACACACATTCGCAAGAAAGTAAAGATCGTGTTACCTGGAGAAGATGATTACATTACCATTACATGCAATTGGATGAATCACCTCGGCACAAGGGACATGTCAGAAGTTAAATCGGTCAGATTGTTAAAACCAAAAACAAACTGTGAAGCCATGGCAAAGATTTCTAAAAGGTTAATATGATCTAGGTAGGGGAATACTGTTTCAAGCTGTGTCAATAATAAGTAGAACACAGTACACGTCTAGAATACATACACAATATTGGTGAGACAGTTAGCACTATGCAAGAGATTTGTGACTGAATACTGTCATTCGCAGAATAACGTGAAATTTTGAAGTTCGAAAAAGAAGACTCGTGGGTTAACTGACACAGTATTATTAAATCAATATATCGTAAGCGTTTTTGTCTTTGTGTCTTTGACTCGAACTAACAACATCGTAAGCTCGGCAGCACACATCTATCCTTAATATCACGTGACCAAATACTTGTTCCATCTATGATCAATTACAACTCGTAACACACCAGTAAAGCGTTTATCTGGTTTGCCACAATAGTTTATAGAATCCATATCAAGTGCAAAAGTATATGGTTTCGATTGTTTAAGCCACCGTCACAGTATGTAATGTATCTCAATGTAAGTAATGTTAGATGCACAAAGCAAGTAAACTGTAAATGACTCGATTGTAAACATAGATGTCATAAAAAATCTCACTAAAAGCAAGATATTATCACAGTGGTGGCCTTATCATCACTGACACTGTAATCAGTTGGCTGTTTAATAGTTGACGATATTGCTTAGGGCACATACTAATCTTATAATCAGAACTGTTAAAACAATGTTATTTTACACTTGATGTCAATGCTTAGTAAACTATCTTGGCAAACAGGGGTAATCGCTTTAATTGAGTGTTACGGCTCGTATTTGTCTGTCTGTCTGTCTGTCTGTCTGTCTGTCTGTCTGTCTGTCTGTCTGTCTGTCTGTCTGTCTGTACGATTGTTTCCGATAGACAAAACTGACCCCAATGTGCCTGAAGTACCTAGTATACAATAACGATGTTTTTTGTAGTGTTTTCCATTTCGTTGATTATGAATAACCTATGTTTCACATTTTCTCTTTTATTCAATTCACAATAAACTCAACATTACAGAATCATTACTAATTTATTTATACTGAACAGGCTTCAATTTGTGAAATTAGATCTGCTAATGCCTACATAGAAATATAAAATACTAGTCTACGCTTATATAACAATGTTTTGTTCTTAAAAATGTATCGACATCCACACTGAATAAAGAGATGCACGTGCCTATCAAGTAAATTCGATATTAAGAATGGCAAAATGCTGAGCGACACTTTTTTTTTTTTATTTACGTACAAAACAAAGAAGTATACAGCACACGAGGAAAAACAGAACGAAAAGAATACTAAGAAAGGCTAGAGAAAATTTGACTTGCATCCAAAGAGTTTGATTTTGTGGAAAAAAAAAAAAAAAAAAAAAAAACAAACAGAGCGACACTTTAACAATCTATTAGGGTTGGCAGAGTTCAAGCGGAACGTATATTATGACCTATATTGTGGTGCAAGCTGATGCACTTTAGATCTCTTTAAAAGTCAGGAAAGGTGTAAACCCTATTACCATTACTACATTAAGGGCGATCTTTTTATTTAGTCCCTTTCTATATATCTCATTAATTTGCAGTTCAATAAACTTTAGCGTATGTTCATAACACTCACTATTGAATTCTGAAGTTGTATTAGGTAAAAAAAAATACGTCTGTTACGGTTCAATGTATCATGCGATATGAACGGATCGGCACTTCCGATAAAACGAACAATAGAAATTTATTTAATGGGAAAAACCCACAGACGATTTGAAATCCTTCAAACTAAAATATGAATTGATTTTTACTAGTATGTGTATCGTGCGTGCATGTATTAAACCGGTTGTATTCCACGTGACAAAAATATCACTCCATATACTAAATGAATTTACTTGTTGATTTGTAAGGACACTTGGTGTGTTTTGTAAAGCCATTACGTGACCTATAGTGTACGATTTAGTTCATAAAACACGTGTACATATGCTAGTCTCGAAGACTTTTACGTGACGTGGCATAGGTTGGTGTTGATGTTGACAAAGGTGTCCTTTATTTTATACGGCAATGTTTTACTCGGGTGAGGTATACTCATCCCCGGCCATCATATGCGTCATAGGACGACTGGCAAGGTCATCTTAGTAACGCGACTGACTTTGCTTACAAGATACAATATTGTTTCTCTGCATTTATCGTCCATCGCTCTCCATTCGTCGTTTATATCAATATAGATCACGGTGTTCATTTTCTTAGACATTGCCGCCATGACAGTTAAGAGTGTTTTCCAGATATATCGTAAGATTGAAAGTACCTTATTCATTTATATTTATTAAGTAATACAACTAGACGAATGAGTCAATCTGTAACTGGCGTGTCGGTTTACATAGAATATAGAAACAACATTTATTTCAATCTGCCAAGCTTGTATATCTGTCACTTACTAGTGCTATCATTTTTACTTAAAAATAAAAATTATACCATAATACCCGTAGCTTAAATTAGTATCAGAGATGTACAGGTTATTTCGAAACAATATTAAGCAACAGTTTGTTTATGTCTGTCAATCCCCTCATGTCAGTCAAACCCCTTATGTCTGTCAAGCCCCTCCACTGTACCGAAATACCATAGATAGTCCTTTAAACCATTTATCAATCCTGTATTTGTTCTTTACACATTAATAATTATAACCTAATGAAAATCACTTTGTAAATTTTCACGATGAAATATCTGAACGAGGTCGCGTGTACGATATCGCATTACACATGAACGGACTTCCATTCGAGATGAAAGTCTTCTATTAACCGCCTGCTAAAGCACAGCAGGAGCACAATCTTTCCCTTAGGTTCCATTTTGAAGGTTAAAACGTCCATATATACTAATCGTATAATAGCTTTACACAAATGACTCTTAAGAGTTAAATTGATAACCACACGCAAAGAGAAACGCAGCTGGTTTAATTTCCGAGAGTCTTGCGCTGACGAAAGCTAGCTGTTAAACTGGCTCGTAAAGAACCAGAACACCTGCACCGTTGTTTGATATATAGGGCATATGAAGATTTCAATCTTAAATTTACGGCAATATTAATCTGTAAGATCAAACAACATTAATATGTTGATGATCTAATTCTTAGACCACAGCATTGCATATAAGGGTCGTCATTTCCAAACATGCAACTTAAGTATGTCATGAGATGTACGTTGTCGTTTCTTTTTGATTTACATAACTGAGGGGGGACACAGTCAGTCAGTAACTTGACATGTTTTGATGGTTACTTTTATCCCATAATGAAATGCATTTACACCATTATATAACGACTGTCATAATAATTAATGTCCAGCAAAAAGGTGTTTTAATGACGTAATTTATTTGGTACCAATGAATTCGAAACATACCTCAATCTCGGTTACAAAACCTCTGTGAATACATTTACCAACCTCTGTAATATTGTTCCCACTCCTACTTGCTTCTACTTACGATTTAGAGCATTTTGGCAATACATTTTATACAGTGAAATTTATAATCGACACTCGGGTATAAATATAGATTGCCCCACGGTGACATTAACTTCAAGTGTTCAGCACATGGCGTTGATATTTATATTTACACAAATAGTCTTTTTTATTTTGTTCGCCGATTGAACTTAATATTCAAACAATCGCTTATGTGTTAAAAGAAGTCGGTGTTGTGCTACTAGACAAGCTACGATTCCTCATCACTGTCATAAATAAAGTAACACCATATTAGTGGCAAGGGGTTCGTTGTACATGTGTATAGCTATATTTATATATAAAAAATATATTTTCGCAGGGCACGTGTAACTTGTCTGACATGTCTGCGCTAATTTTAGTCTTGCATACGGTTTGCCGTCAATATAATGAACGCAGAATATATGTGTGTGTCAACATGATACATACAATAATATGATAAATGACCCGTAACGTAATGTTATACCTAGAATTATTTTTAATATGTGATTCCTGCAATATTATTCTTATTGAACAATTGCTGGTATTATTTCGTATGGCTTTTATGTTAGGTTATACATTTTTATGGCCATTTTTAAGTAAGTAATAATCCTCTCTAGATATTCTTAGATTAGAAAACCAGGCCTCAGGATAGTCCAACATGTAAAATGCCCACGTTTTTATATCCTAGCACATATTGGTTTACATAATTGGAAGTTATTTTCTTGCATTGCATAAGGATGGGTTTTAAAGGAACTTCCAAGTAGAGCATCATGGACTCTCTAATTTACTCTATAATTTCTTTTTGTAAATACGAACTCATCTACAGAGATATCCTTAGCTTGGGAAAAGCATGCAATTCAGTTTAAAAGATCCAACTGATATATCGTTATGACGTCACAAAGAGAAACCCTGTCGACCTAGATGTTGGTTGCTAGACAACAAATCTATAAGTTGAATGGCAGTGACTTCGCAATGCAAATTCACTCAGTCATGATTTACCTATTAAGAACTTCCTTCAAATTTCTTGTCATATGTGTGTATTTTACATCAATTATGTCCACGTTATACCATATCGCGTCATACAGAAAATGAAATTATTTATAGGGGTAAAAACATGATAAAACCTCTTCGTGGTGCATTTAAGATATACAACCATTTAATAATAGCGAATTTTGCAACTCTGACAGACGGCTGTCATGGTAATCAAATTTAGTACACAGAGGAAGGGGAAGTAATTATGTTCAAAATGACGGGATGCGAGGGGAAACATAGATATTGGATTTAAAAGGAAATAACGCATATTCAGTTATTTGATTATCGATATAGCAAATGGCGACACTCGACTGTAACGTATATAATGTATACCTCATAAAGTCAAGCCGGCCTGTTCTGGTTATTACTTACAATGCAACCCAGTCTATGCCTGTATATAGAACATGATCGTGATGGTACCCGTAAAGCAGTTCTTTTTAAAAGTGCATATAGCATAGCGATTCTAGTTGATTGCTTTCTACTTATCCCCAGGCATTTTTAGTTATGTTTGTGACATTCGTATCAGAGAGGTATCCTCACGACATAATTGCATGTTATATTTACCAAACCATTTAACACCATGCATAGTTCTCAGCGTCTGTATACCATATGATAGATAATATCTGTTCACGGAAAGCCTTGACCACAGATGTCTTGTTATCATCGATCGTTCTCACCTTATATGCAATTAACAACAGTTGGGGGTGAGGGGTGAGCTTTCAAAGTAACTCCCCACACATGACGTCAATGGCGTCTTACAACGCATCTAACTTCCGCGAAGCAATCATGTTATTTCCTGTACTGTGTACAACAAATTTAGCGTGCAAAAACACATCAAATGGAAATTTTGCTGTGTACGTTCAGAATGCTAATCGCAATGTTGTCATATTTTCCGATACTGCTACTTAAATCCATTGGACAGCGTACATGCCAATGTTCTGTGGACACTACATACATCTTAAAGCGATCAACGCTATTGTTGCACTGTACATGTGCGTTTAGTTTAGCTACCAAGTATAATAATCGAATGGAATTACCTTAAATAGTTGCCAGCAACAGCAGTTTTGGTCAGGAGAGTAGACGACAAAACAACACATGCCAAAAAAAGGGAAAACGAATGGTCTGAAATCCCCATTTTTTTGCTGTCCAACTGTCACTGTAATGATGTCCTCCGATGACAGATCTAGAACCACGCAAGAGATTGTACGCGGTATTTTAAGCCAGCAGCCAACCTGCAAGATCGTACATGATTGGCTGTTTCCATTGGCGGGAAATTGTCACGGCTGTGTAGACCCAACGGCGGAAGAAAAAACGTCACTTGATCCATGCGTTAACCTCACTCAATTTATCGTCTGACGTCAGTATTTTGATATCGCACACAACACTAGTCAAACGTCAAACCCTCGAAAGGGACTTATGTCTAATTTTAAATAAACACTGACAATTTACCGACAGAACTCTGTTCTTGACGTTTGAACGATTTATGATATTTGAAGCTTGCTCGGCAATTTCCTCAACGCAATTCGTTTTCGTTCGGTTATCAGTATAAACGAATTGGAATAGAAACCAAGTATTGAAATTCAGCAAGATTAATTTCATTTTAATACACACTGACAACGTATGGTAGAATCAGAGGCAGACACTTAACTCAATATTAACAGTTAGACACATGATATTCCCATAGAATAGCAGATTGAAACTCTCAAACGGGAAGTTCACATAAACATGATAAACATACTAAACCATGTATATACAAAACTCTCGTCAAATGGATCTCCGAAGGCGAAAAGTGATTGTAAAGCGATGAAGTCCTTGCTAACGTTTATTTTTTTATATTGGCTGTTCTATTTAATGGTTACAGTGGTACTGATATCTGGAGTTATATTGAAATACTATATTACAGAGATGTGAATTATATATATATATATATATATATATATATATATATATATATATATATATATATATATATATATGTGTGTGTGTGTGTGTGTGTGTGTGTATTCCATTTATATTCTAAGATCAGATAATGATGAACGGTGTCAATTGAGGAATACTAGCGGCTACATTTTGTAAACTGGTATAATTGAAATATCCCACAGTCATAGCACAAGCTTCACAAATGTATAATTAGATGTTTGCTAGGGGAATTCGGAACTGTCAATTTTCGGTTGCTGTGGTATACTTTTCTCCTGCTCGCTCGACTCATTTAAAATAATCACAGTTGTTGAGACAGCAGTGAATATGATTTTATGCATTGACTGTTCGTTATGTGATTTACATTAAATTTGAAAACGTACAATCATGTATATAATGGAATTACTAGCTCTATAAATCTAAAACTAGTCAATATGTCCATTCCTATTATCCCCTCTTTACAACGGTGACAACATTGGTTTCTAATTAATTTCTAAGACATTTGCAAGATAGACAATACTAGTGTCGACATGTAGTGAATTATATAATTGTATGAAGAGGTGTCTAGGTGATGTGCTCTGTAAATGAGATGGTGTATACAGTAATGATTAACTTTTCAGCACTAACATTCCTGCAGAAACTTATTTTGAAATGAAATGTATGCATGAGACCTATATATGGCATGTCTTTTAGGCTTAGCAGTGTTCCCAAGGCCGGTGGCACACGTTGTTCACCCCGGCTGAAAACAAAACAAAACATGCAGACGTACTAGAAATCCCGTGGTAATAGAAATATATTTGCATATGTTTATCCCTCTTAATACTAGTATATTCGAGAGTTGGTATAGCTTGTTATGTAATTATGTCATTTGGATGTCATCAACTCTTATAGTTTTGTAAGGTTGGAAAATAATATAACGAGTGACTTTCATGTGATAGTGGAATGTATTTCGCCACACACACACACGCGCGCACACACACATACATTCATCTACATCCATACCCATTCCAGCACACAAATATTGTATATTGTATACATACATATACATACATACATACATACACACGTACGTACGTACATACATACGTACGTACGTACGTACATACATACATACATACATACATACATACATACTTACATACATACATACATACATACATACATACATACATACATACATACATGTATACAGACATTACATACACATGCATGCCTGCAGGCAGGCAGACAGCCAGACAGACAGACCAACACACATATCTGTGATACCATTTTGGTTGGTATATCTTGATACTGAACATCACATGAAATCTCGGTATCGATGGTATTACAGTGTTGGAAGACCTTCAGACCTACAGGGTTACTATTAAATAACACAAATGAACATTACAAGTATATCCTAGGAGTTAATGCTACGGGTGGTCGATGTCTCAAATATGCGAACATGCACAGCCAGATATACACATGCTTGCAGATTGTTGAACATGCCCCCATTCTTGAATCTAAAGTTCATCGCAGAGATGTAATTAGACAAACTTAGTGCCCCAGGGAGCTACGTGCTTCAAGACTATTGAGTGTTTTCGTGACACCGTCTGCATAATTTGATCCAATATAATATTTGTTTACTGACATGTTTATTATTTAGAGTTCCCGTTGTTGTTTTCTTCAATGTTTTTTTTCGCTAAAAGAATATGATGGGATGCCTACTTGACATACAGACACGGTGGATATCGTGTCTGTAGTTATAATCTATTTAAGTAATCGCTGATGTTTCAAAAATCTCTGATGGAAGATTCCATACGTACTTGCATGTATGACTACGTGACATCTACGCAAAGTTAGTGTAGTGCACAGTGTCGTTCAACATAACACCAAATGTATAGATGTATATTAATTTGATAGACTGATGTGCCCTTTTTCTTTATAATGACATTATAATTTGTAGTTTTTAGCTTGTATTTGACGACCATAGTCTCAAGGTCAACCGGTAAATAATTGAACCATCTTTCATTGAGCTGTAGCACGATACGAGAAGGGGTACACGTTTACATTGAAGGGAAATGTAGGGATGACAGCAGAACATTAAAATGTGATCAATGGCTGAATATTTTGCGATTGTCCAATTTACTCAGATCCATCTCAGGATGTAATGTCAAAAGTCAAATTGCCAAATTATTGTTATCTTTATACAATCTATTCGAGTAAAATATATTTGATAATGCGGAAGTTAATCTTATACCAAAGCATGGTTCAACGGCGTCTGCATTAACGTACATGCAGATTACACAGTAAGAAGCTTTAGAGAGCCTTCAGTAATTACAAGGGAGGGTCACACTTTGGCACCCCGTTGCTGCCTTCGGTTCTGAATTAATTGCCAGTTGTGATGAGAAGAGAGAAGTGGGTCTCACATGGGGCCTCACACTGAGGTCTCACACTGGGGTCTCACATTGGGGTCTCACATGGGGTCTCACACTGGGGTCTCGCAGGACTAAAACGAGAACAACTGAGTGAGATATTATTAGTGATAATATTGCGACCTCGGTCCTGACAATGTTACGTGCGTGCCTGTCGTGCCTATCGAGCCAAACTACAAGGAAAACGACTGCTCCTGAGGTTTGAATGTTCGAAAAAGTCCCCACAGAGAGAAAGAGAGAGTTACACACACAGACAGATAGACAGAGAGAGACAGATAGACAGACAGACAGACAGACAGACAGAGGAAGGTATACAAAAATGCTTTCGCATGGCTGTCACCCAACTCATCACTGAATATAGGTTGTAGAAGGTATTGCGGCTAAACCGCGAGAATCGTTTAAATTTTTTTTCGGTAAACGACCCCTCCTAAGGTTTAATTTGGATCAAATCATGAGCAAAATATTTCGCCCCGCCCCCCCCCCCCTTCAGACTATCAGAATTTTCATGCTCCCCCTTTGAACCCTAATTTTTTCATGGGCTTTTAATCCCCCCCCCCCCCCGTCGTAAATTCTAGCACCAGCTGTTGACGATGTTCACAAACATGGAAAGTATGCCGGCAGACATGTTAGGGGTCATGTTCGATGAATTATTATTATTAAAGTAACAACAGTTAAACTATTCCAGAATATTTCTAAAGGCGTAGAGAGTTACGTATGCGTGCTATAAAATTATTACACGCTTCGAGAGAAGCACTCTTTCTTTAAACATACATACCTACTGGAATGTAACAAATTGGAGAAATACTACCATTGATTTGAATGGTAACAACAATACATGTCACTTGGCAACCATTTCTCGCTGACATTAGGGAAATGAAATATTACAGGAAGCTGCGTGATATAGTTTTATCCTCACATATAGTCACGCCGAGCTGAGAGGAAGTGATAATAATCTCGCAGAAATGTATGTCAATTATATCTAATACCTAATTTCAGATAGCAACGGAAAATTTAATATTTTTACACCGTCGATGAGTTAATGTGATACCACGATACCGGAGCACTGTGCCCTACTTTTGAATTGGATCAGTGTATGGATAAAGTTTCTTAACATCTGACTTTGGAATGATCAGAAGCATATCACTGAAACATCACGTATGCACCGAGTATTATAAACTATATTTAAACATCTGCAGCTTTCAATATGGCTTCTACTGATATGTCGTTAACCAGTGAAACGTGACTGAGCCGTACTACAGTAATATTGCAGATGTTTTAACTGTTAAGCTGCTTAGAAAACATGTTCGGAATTGAAGTAATTGAAGAATTGATAAAGAGTGGTATATATATATATATATATATATATATATATATATATATATATATATATATATATATATATATATATATATATATATATATATATATATATATATATATATATATATATATATATATATATATATATATACATATAATTTCATTCTTCTTTCGCCAAGTAGAGTGCTCGATCACCTTGGAGAGCTATCATACATAAAAATGAAAGAAGACGAGTCTGATATTACATAGTGGAATTACACTACGGACCGTTTCACCCGAAGGATCGTCAGGTGTAATAGTGTGGTTTAATAGTATTCGTTAGCTATACATCCTGCATTATGTACATAACTTGTGTGTGTTCACTGATGGCTGTGTGTACACAAAAAGATTGACAACAAAGGTTACGTATTATTAAGTAAGAACTTGTTAGCGTGCCGGCATTTACTGATTAATTCAGTTCTGCTGTTCAAGTTCGTTGATTTGTCGGCAGTTATAATAAAATATTTTTCCCAGAGGCATAGTTGACATCGTTTGGTAACGTTAGAGTATGAGGAAGCCTGCTTGAGAACTGACCAGTGTACGTCGTAATTAATGTTGCTGTCTTTTAGGTGCCAAATGTATTTACTGAGTGCAGTGTCTTTCTTCTTGTGATCAAGTTTAAATGAAGACTTGTGGTTGTTAAACCTGCTTTTGAATTCTGTGTCACTAACGCCTATGTATGATTTGTGATCTTGATTAGTGGTGACTGTTGCTTTGTAAACAACGCTTTTTATGAGGCATTTTCCTGCGAGAGGGCACTCCTTTGGTTTTCTGCAGTTACAGGTATTTTGTTGTGTTTGCTTAGCTTTTGAAAGTATGGCTTTATTATGACCGCTGATTAATTTACCCATGTTGTCCATGCAACTATAGCTCACTTTGGTATTATTACGGTTGAAGATTTTATGCAGTACACTGGATATAGGGAAATGCTTGTCGATGAGGTTGAGAAATTTTCTACCGATGTTTGTTGAAACGTGTTTACTGTAAGGTGGGTTGAACCAAGTTATATTACGGCTGCGATTCCGCTTGCGTTGAGTGTGTCTTGTTTGGTCAAATTTGAGGGTGTGATTATATCCTGCTTCATTGAGTGCATCTTGGTAGGATGATGTAGTGGCGTCGAATAGTTGTTCATCACTGGAAATGTTGGATAGTCGTTGGTTTACCGAGCTGGGTATGGTCTTAATTATGGCTTTAGGATGGTTTGATTTCTTGTTGACGTAGTGGGTGGTGTTATTTGGTTTTGTGTACGGTCGGTATGACTCGTCACGCAAGTTGAAAGTGACATCAAGGAAGTTGACAATTTTGATACCTTGGTCGGTGGTGATTCTAAGGCCGAGTTTCTTAAATTCTGAAGTTAGCTGCTTGGCTACTTTGTTGGCTTTCGATGGTGAATGGTTACGGAGTACAGCTAGGCCATCATCCCTGTATAATCCTACCTCATTATCAAACATATGTTTGACTTTACTAAGTAAGTAGGTGCCTATAAGTTCGCAAGTTTCTGCTCCGTCATAGCAGCCCATAGTAATATCAAATAGGTAGGGCGGGTTAGACTTGTGCCATGGTGAATCATCGTGGAAAAGTAGGGTTTTCTTTGTATGCATAATTATTTCCTTTTCTTCGTTCTTGATATCTGTAAAATTTGATGCGAAGTCAAGTGCTTCATGTAGAAGTTTCTGGGTGATTGATGGGTAGAATTCAACTACATCAAACGTGAGGAAAGAGCATGATTGCTTATTGGTAATAGATGTGAACCATTCAATGACAGAATTAGTGTTTTTCCATTGATAGGTATTAGTGGCCTTGATAATGTCCTTGTTAATGCGGTCGAGTATGGTTTTACTTACAATTCCGATTTCACTTTTTGCGGGGTTGATTAGTCTACATTGAACGTGGTTGGGAAAGTTATTTTTATGGTCCTTGATTGTAATGAATGCTGGTTTCTGCGCAAGTGTTTCAATTCTATCATCCAGTTGAAGTTTCTCTGCGATACATTTTGCTTCGGCATTGATTTGTCCGGTTTGTGAAGTGGAAGTCCTCCTGTATTTCGCTGTGGTATTGTCTTTTAACAGTTTTTTGTATTCTTCCTTCTGTAACTTGTAATGATTGTTAGTTTTGTCGGCTGGGATAAACATGTTTTCAGACTGTTTGATACATTTAAGATGCTAAATGTATCAAACAGTCTGAAAACATGTTTATCCCAGCCGACAAAACTAACAATCATTACAAGTTACAGAAGGAAGAATACAAAAAACTGTTAAAAGACAATACCACAGCGAAATACAGGAGGACTTCCACTTCACAAACCGGACAAATCAATGCCGAAGCAAAATGTATCGCAGAGAAACTTCAACTGGATGATAGAATTGAAACACTTGCGCAGAAACCAGCATTCATTACAATCAAGGACCATAAAGATAACTTTCCCAACCACGTTCAATGTAGACTAATCAACCCCGCAAAAAGTGAAATCGGAATTGTAAGTAAAACCATACTCGACCGCATTAACAAGGACATTATCAAGGCCACTAATACCTATCAATGGAAAAACACTAATTCTGTCATTGAATGGTTCACATCTATTACCAATAAGCAATCATGCTCTTTCCTCACGTTTGATGTAGTTGAATTCTACCCATCAATCACCCAGAAACTTCTACATGAAGCACTTGACTTCGCATCAAATTTTACAGATATCAAGAACGAAGAAAAGGAAATAATTATGCATACAAAGAAAACCCTACTTTTCCACGATGATTCACCATGGCACAAGTCTAACCCGCCCTACCTATTTGATATTACTATGGGCTGCTATGACGGAGCAGAAACTTGCGAACTTATAGGCACCTACTTACTTAGTAAAGTCAAACATATGTTTGATAATGAGGTAGGATTATACAGGGATGATGGCCTAGCTGTACTCCGTAACCATTCACCATCGAAAGCCAACAAAGTAGCCAAGCAGCTAACTTCAGAATTTAAGAAACTCGGCCTTAGAATCACCACCGACCAAGGTATCAAAATTGTCAACTTCCTTGATGTCACTTTCAACTTGCGTGACGAGTCATACCGACCGTACACAAAACCAAATAACACCACCCACTACGTCAACAAGAAATCAAACCATCCTAAAGCCATAATTAAGACCATACCCAGCTCGGTAAACCAACGACTATCCAACATTTCCAGTGATGAACAACTATTCGACGCCACTACATCATCCTACCAAGATGCACTCAATGAAGCAGGATATAATCACACCCTCAAATTTGACCAAACAAGACACACTCAACGCAAGCGGAATCGCAGCCGTAATATAACTTGGTTCAACCCACCTTACAGTAAACACGTTTCAACAAACATCGGTAGAAAATTTCTCAACCTCATCGACAAGCATTTCCCTATATCCAGTGTACTGCATAAAATCTTCAACCGTAATAATACCAAAGTGAGCTATAGTTGCATGGACAACATGGGTAAATTAATCAGCGGTCATAATAAAGCCATACTTTCAAAAGCTAAGCAAACACAACAAAATACCTGTAACTGCAGAAAACCAAAGGAGTGCCCTCTCGCAGGAAAATGCCTCATAAAAAGCGTTGTTTACAAAGCAACAGTCACCACTAATCAAGATCACAAATCATACATAGGCGTTAGTGACACAGAATTCAAAAGCAGGTTTAACAACCACAAGTCTTCATTTAAACTTGATCACAAGAAGAAAGACACTGCACTCAGTAAATACATTTGGCACCTAAAAGACAGCAACATTAATTACGACGTACACTGGTCAGTTCTCAAGCAGGCTTCCTCATACTCTAACGTTACCAAACGATGTCAACTATGCCTCTGGGAAAAATATTTTATTATAACTGCCGACAAATCAACGAACTTGAACAGCAGAACTGAATTAATCAGTAAATGCCGGCACGCTAACAAGTTCTTACTTAATAATACGTAACCTTTGTTGTCAATCTTTTTGTGTACACACAGCCATCAGTGAACACACACAAGTTATGTACATAATGCAGGATGTATAGCTAACGAATACTATTAAACCACACTATTACACCTGACGATCCTTCGGGTGAAACGGTCCGTAGTGTAATTCCACTATGTAATATCAGACTCGTCTTCTTTCATTTTTATGTATATATATATATATATATATATATATATATATATGTATGTATGTATATATAGACCTAATCCAAAGACTAAGGATGTTAATAATAATAATAATAATAATAATAATAATAATAATAATAATAATAATGATGATGATAATAATAATAATCTTTGTTTATACTGGATAGTTCTTTAAGCATATAAACACTTGTCTCCCAAGAAGTCCAGTGAGGGCTATCCCTCATGATTTAATGTTAATCCAGGAGGAAACCAGAGTACCCAGGGAAAACCTGCGTTGTTCGGTAGAGTCAAACTGAACGACACTCTTCTTACTTGCAGAGTGGTAAATTTAAAAAAACAAACTGAATGGGGTTCGAACTCTGATCGCAGTGGTAAGAGGCAAGTGGTTGAACCACTCGGCCACCGACAACCCCTGTATAAGTTGTTAGACGGAGTTTCACGCTTCCTCGGCAATCATCAGGCGACTGATAAAATTGAGATTGTCAAGGTCGATATGATACGTACATGTTTGTGTATACATTGCGTAACAAGATGTCGGGCTAAACTATTCCTTCATATATCAACCATGACAAAGCACACATTTCTTACAAACCTTGTTGGTATAGTTTTTAGTTTTAATAAGTAATTTGCATAACGAATAATTTTCGGTAGTTAGGTTATATCTTAAGAATGCAAACTTCAAATTTCATGTAACTTGGTACATACATTAACCATAACAACAAATCACACGTGTTTTATGTAGTTTTGCATAAACAATCCTTTTGGTTAATTAGGCAATGTCTTTACAATGCAAGCTTTAAATTTCAGATAATTTAATATATGCATTGTGGTAAAGAAGTGCATGTCATGATGTGTCCTTTAAAGCATGTTGATGTAGCTTATAATTGTAATGGTTAATTTGTATAATTAATAATTTATTGATAATTAGGAAATATGTTAACGATGCAAGCTCCAAATTTCATATAGTTTCATATAATTAATTTTCCAATTAAGGGGTACATCATGTATAATACCTATAGTTCAGAATTTTTGCAATCTAACAATGTGTATAGGACAAGAAATTCACCGTTTTGCCCTTATGGGAGGCATTCAGTTTAAATCTGGTTTTGCTTATTTCGAGCACTTCAACTGTGCGTTGGCACGACGTACAACGACCGTGATGTGACATAATGTACTTTTGTTTATTGTCCGGAAGATTACAATTTCCGAATGGTTTTATCATCCATAAATATAATACATTGTCTATACATCGATCGCTTAAATTAGTAATGTATCAACTGAATGTCGTCTACACACTGTATAATCTTAATTTATATACTTACTTATTCTTACCTCTAATGGCAAGTATAACATTTCATTTGGAATCCAAATGAACATAAATATAAGTATCAAATCCAATGTTAAAGTAATTGCCTTTAATGGGAAAAACAACCGGTCGAGTTTAACAGTTTAGGCAGCTCATCATAAACTTCAATTTATAAGGTACAGTACATTAGGTAGATTTTAATACATGCAATAAATATGTCAGCCATATTCTTAAATAATTAACAAATGATTGCCCTGGAAAAACATCCGGGCAAATATTACGACATATATGCATAACTTAAAGCCTATGATTACATTTCATGATAGGTGAAACACTCAATAGTTAAACTTTAGGGAGGATTTTTGGAGAGGTCAGTGACACTTTGTTAAAAGAAATGTGGCGAATAATGCCTTATATATCACACCACGACTTGTTTAGTTGTATGTACATTGTTAAAGTGTCAAATTTGTTTCAATAGTCCGTTGGATTTCCTACCCGTCAGTCCACATTTAATTTTGTTTAAGCCACGCACATGACAATATCATGCAAGCACGGTAAAAAGATGGTATACCTTGTATTGTAGGAAACATCTGTATGTCATTTTTGCGAATCATGACTAAAGCCAAATAACAGGCATGTTTGTCGTCAAAATTCAAATTTGTACAATATAATGTAAACATTGAAACATGCAGACTCGGTGAATTTAAATTTCTAATCTCTTACCGATCATTATGCTGAGATTGTGCAAATTGACCCCGACCTTGATCTTCGTAGTCACATGTCAAAATCAGGTCAATCTTAACAAACCGCGGCAGTACGTAGTGCACACTGAACTTGACCTTGTCTTCCAAAGTAAAATCGGACTATTTCGTGTTCGACATACATGTATGAACAGTACAAGCATACTGTAAGTGGCTATTATTTTCAAACCTTTAACAAAGTTTCAAACCTTTAACAAAGTTAACACTTACATAGGATAATTGCCTGACACTTGCTTCCGCGACACTCAATTTAAACAAAATGGCAACTATAAAAAAGCAATAATCCACACAATAATATCTGAAGAAATGCAGTAAGCAGTGACTTAATTCTGTTTCTACTCTTACAATTGAAATTAATGGTATCAATTGTATAGTCATTTGCCTAAGTTGACGTGTTAACGGATGACAAAGTATTTAGAAATGCGTCAATATATCCAACAGTAACAATAACTCAACAAAGGAGAATGGAGGTTAAGACTCTATGTACATGACAGAAATAAGAAACGTATACGTATTTTAGCAACCTCTAATGTTCATGGTGTTTTGAATCGCTTGGGAATTTACATGTACCATGGCATCCTGGGCATTTACTATTTGTATAATTCAGATATGGAGCCTTTTCATTCCATCGAATCTAACTTGTCACCTATGGCCTTTGAAAAAAATCACCAATCAACAAACTATGCGACACTATTCCAATTTTATTATTCAGAAAGGAGCTGGCCAAGAAATATGCTCAAATATAAAGTCTTAGTATGCTGTATTTTCGCAGATTTGACTGATTTACCAATTTGAGCAAGTTTGAGAATTTACAGCTAACAGAGCCAATTTCTCTCCACTATTAGGATAAAAAGACAGTATACACACACAAAATACACATTTAATTATTTTTGTACAGGTCTATACAAACATCCTGTCCACATAATTGACACAATAGCCTTATGGATGAGATGGGATATTTTCGGAATAAATATATAACAGTATCGTAACACCCATATGTTATTTCTCATCAAGCAGTAGAGTGGGGATTTGCATAATAAAATATTATATCCACAAACTTCGTTCAGCCATTTAACAGCTGTGTTAACGTACAAGGTCACTTTTCTCTTTATTCATGCACAACACCTCTAGGACAATTACATTCGCCTGGTCGTCGCGCTACATTTAGTACCACTTGTTGATCTTGAAACTCACTTCACAAATCGTATCTCTTTTCCAAAGAAAATTGTTTATGATTTGAAGTGTATGCAGACTCACAGTGTGACAATGAATAGCTACATCATCAGGCATGGTTATAATTGTTTCAACGATTTTGATACCTGATAATGTTGGACATTGAAAATCGTTTCAAACGCTTATTTACACTTTATCGTGTTATCTTTGCGCTTAAAACACTTGAACATTTTTAGATCACTATCTTTAATTAAATGTGTTCTTTTACACCTTTCCAATATTTGATAATACAAAAATATACAATTCAGCAATGCTACTAATGTCGCATTGAAACAAGTGGACATATGTCTTTCTTATCTCTCAATCTTGACCACAAGTAAGTGCAGTTGTAATAATCGTGTCTGCATGCTCGTTTTGTTTCACTTCCCCATGTATTCATTTTAGAAGGAAACCCAATGACAATGGCGTCTAGGAACGTATGTGTACGTATGTTTATCGTCAGAACCACCTTTCAGGAATAATAGCCTTTGAGGTTTCAATTAAAAAAAAATGATGAAGTATTATTTTCAATAGAAAAAATATGAAACACTGCCTTTGGAGTAATAACAATGCTGAACCAAGATTCATTACTTTGGCCTTGAGATGGAACTATAAATCAAAACAGTTTTAATTGCCTACGGAGTTTCCAACCACAACAATTCATGCCAATGAAAAGTAACAACTCGTTTTGTCAATGGATACTCCTATGTGACGTATCTGCACTATATTTCTTTGTCGTCACACTATATGATATCTGTGTTATTATTACATTCATTCTTTCAATACCAGCAATATTTTTTAATGTTTTGTTTTGCAGCATATCTATTTGTATCACCGCTCGTAGAACGACTGCATTGAATACTTCAATTACTGATATCAATTACTGAGTTCTCATCTATCACATACTATTATGTATCTCCCTTATCAATCTAATGATACTGTATGTGCAACACAGTGCAACTTGACATGGTTGAATGATAACCGTGACTTGGGGATATCTGAATGCCGTTTTTTGATAAAAGGAGTAGATTGCGTAGGAAAAGTTAAGGTTGGAAAACCCACAATGAGTCGCGTTATGGAAATATATTTGTTTATACAGTTTATAGAGTTACAAACACAGACTTGATCAATAATTTTTCACATTGATTTTCAAATAGGATGTCACAATAAAATTGCTCTGTAAATTAAAAATCCAAAATAAATACGAACAATTCATCCATAAGGCCACTTTAAGAACATGGGTATTATGTCATCTGTTTTGATTCACTAAATGTCACATTATCAATATATGTTAATACTTCCAGGATTATGCCAAGCTGAATTTATAAATACATGTACATTCTTTCAGGAGCAGTTGTCCCCCTTGCAATCGATATTAAACATGTATCACTATTCTATGATTAATCACCGCTATATTCCTCTAGGCTGAACAACAGCATATTCTGTAAAATTTATAACGCTACGCACAGTGTGGTGTCGTGGCATTTTCCTTCAATTAAACCATAGGTTTAAGATATACAATTAAACAACTGAGGTAGAAAACTAGTAGAAATCCATGGCTTCAGTTCTGAAATATCTAAGTAGAAATAATCACATTAAGATTAGACGTATCATTCCAACTTTCACACTGATTGATCTGGACGTGTGTCTGTATCGATCTCTTCGGTTATATAGATACATAAGAACATCTAGTTCACTTCCATATGATACCTCCCTCGACTATCTAAAATCGGCCTATTGAGAATTCACATTCCTTAGGATAGATCACAGAAAGTTTTTGGTAACATGGCGTAATCAAGTAAATAATGTTTCTGACTAAACGATCCCGGCTCTTCCTGTAAATATTGGTTAGTATGTAAGGCACATATTGTTATTGAGAATAAGAACACAATCATGACAAATCTATGCGATCATAGCTTGCGGACATGTTGTACTTTAGTCATTATTGAGTGTCTACTGTGATGAAGTAGGTCCTCAGTACTGTGATGAAGTAGGTCCTCGGTAGGGAATATAATTGACTGTTAATAAACAAGAGCGTTTAACCACAAGGAAGAGTTGATGTAAGGAGCCTTGTATTTTCGTAAAGGGTTTTGATCAATTACAGTTTAATCTCAGATAACGAATACTGAATAAAAATGACATTCTGGCGTATGTGTTGTAACTAGAGAAAGTTCTGTTCAAAAAGTGTTGCAATTGTCAACATAGTACTTTGTAACATAATAGTTTTTACACTTGATTTGTCAAAGATAGCGTCGTGCATTCAGACAATTCTTTATATTTATATACTTTCTAAACGAACGGTGTAATTACATTTATCATACGGCACGCATTCTGTTTTACTCTGGCACTTGTTAGAACGAAAATACTTTATCTGTTGAGGATACTGAAAGTTATAATTCAGGCACGACGTATGAAAATGAGCCTCTCGGTGGAAGACGTTGTCAAAATATGAAAACTTAGCACATCTAATCCTGACCTCACCTTTACACTTGAATCTTCGGTAATCGTTACCATAAAGTTTATTACAAGTATGTATAAGTTGTAAAGAATATACTTAGTATACTCTTGTAAGACATCTAGTGAAGATGAATCATGCATGTTACTCTTGATGTGTCCTACGTTTTCACATGCATACATACATACATACATACATACATACATACATACATACATACATACATACATACATACATACATACATACATACATGCAGGCATGCATGCATGCAAACAAACATGCACGCATACACACACATACATACATACATACATACATACATACATACATACATACATACATACATACATATACATGCATGCATGCATGCATGCATGCATGCATGCATGTACATACATACATACATACATACATACATACATACATACAGACAGACAGACAGACAGACAGACAGACAGGCAGGCAGGCAGGCAGGCAGGCAGGCAGGCAGGCATACATACATACATACATACATACATACATACATACATACATAGCAGCTATGAGAACGACAGACCTTTCAAATGAGATACACCCTTAGAGTTCAGAAAATTCATGTCATGAATAAAGGCCCACGTATAAGGACATGTACTACTCGTAAGAACATAGGTTGAAGATTCCAAACTGTGTGGTAAAAGGTTTCGATGGTCTGCTATGCAAATAACTGTGAAGAGAGTATATGTTTTATCAATTACAACATTTAAACAACTGGTTCCCGCTCTTATGACTAGGATAGTTGCATACCAGTATATTATTTGTTACAAGAAAGATTAGTTCGTAAACGACCAAGGATAGAAAGTAAGACAGAGACAGGCAAATAATTAAGGTGCCATTATCTGTTGAACAAAACACATTTTTCCATTTTAATTTTGGCATTATTACATATTCGATTATAACATTCGCACGTTAACAGGTGACGTATAGAGATATATTTTCTAATCATGATCACGCTAAGATTCCCATCATTCAAATAATACATCGCCAGTGTATATTGACCTCGGAAAGATTGCTAAAAAACATAATACTTAAACAGCTTTGGTGTTGCCATGGTGAATCTGCGTTCGTATCATTGTTCCATTAATTAAATTGTCAACCCCATCTATTCAAGTTCGAATATTTAAAGGGTCTACTTAACCCAGACACCTTACCCTTAGCTGCACGTGCTAATGTTACATACACTACGCATATGATGTTACCATTAAGCTGTTTTCGAGGTAAACTCAACGGAAAAGTAAATGAAGTGTAAATTAATCGTAATGTTTTGAGTTTTATTTTACTTGTGCCTCGGAATAAATAATGTGTTATGACAAAATGACAAAATGTCCTCTTCCCTCAAGTCGATAAGTATGAGACTCAATATGTAGTACGTTTTTTCAAAGTAAGTCTGTCTGTCTGTCTGTCTGTCTGTCTGTCTGTCTGTCTGTCTGTCTCTCTGTCTGACATTGTCTATATACACAATGTATATGACTATGCCTGCCTGCCTGCCTACCTGACTGTCTGATTGATGGATTGTTATATGAATAATGATCTACTGCTTCGTTCCCTTGCGTTCATTAGTGCACAATAATTTTCTGGGATATAAAATCAATGAAATGACAGGTGCATAGAATAGTATTCTGGGACATTGTGTTAGGTAGATTCAAAGAGTCATAAGTTACGTCGTTTCTTATTTGCTAATCATGTCCAAAATATGCAATGCAAGTCCCTTACCGTTTGAAAGAACGTCAAATGTTGTTTGGAAGGAAGCTTCAACACCCATGAATAGACGCATGAGTTATAATGTACTTTAAAGTAGCTCTGTATATTGCCATTTGGGGTTGTATGTATGTATGTATGTATGTATGTATGTATGTATGTATGTATGTATGTATGTATGTATGCATGTATGTATGTATGTGTGTGTGTGCGTGCGCGCGCGTCTGTCTGTCTGTCTTTCTGTCTGTCTGTCTGTCTGTCTGCCTGCCTGCCTGCCTGCCTGCATGCATGCATGCATGCATGCATGTATGCATGTATGTATGTATGTATGTATGTATGTATGTATGTATGTATGTATGTTTGTTTGTTGAGGAACTGATGCAATTTATTAATTACATATGTTACTTTAATCCTATTATTCAGTATACTTTTCATATCAAATTCCTTGACATCTCCAATCCCTTAGGATTGATGGTTTTGATATAGCTACATCTATTTATACTAAACCTACTTCACTTTCATATTTGCAGTATGGTTCATCACATCCTAATAAGTGTAAAGATTTCATTCCCTATTCACAATTACTTCGTTTACGTCGTATTTGTAGTAGTGGTCTTGATTTCTGGGAAAGGTCTGCCGAATTTTGCACGTACTTCCACCAACGTGGTTATCCAGTGTCAGTTACCAACGCGGCTTTACTTAAGGTGTCATCTTTTTCTAGGGAAGCTTGTATCAAATCACATGAAAATAAGAGTAACAACGATCGTCCCATATTGGCTCTTACATACTATCCCTGTTCCACTAGAGTTAAGAACATAATATACAAACATTTTAATATCTTACGTTCTAATAGGGTAACCAATTCTGTATTTCCTGAAGCACCTTTAACAGCTTGGCGTCGAGATAATAATCTTACATATATGGTGGTCCATACAGAACAACATGGATTGGCAGTTAACGCTGGTTCAATTCCATGCGACCGTACTCGATATGGTACATGTTGTTTCATAATTAATACTAAGAATGTCATTGGCCCTAAGAACAGTATGGATGTTACGAGTAGATTTACTTGGATATTAAAATGCTTGTATATTATGTTCTTAACTCTGGTGGAAAAGGGATGGTATGTTAGAGCCAATATGGGACGATCGTTATTACTCCTCCGATCATGTGAATTGATACAAGCTTCACTTGATGAAGATAACACCTGTAAAGCCGCATATGTATGTATGTATGTATGTATGTATGTATGTATGTATGTATGTATGTATGTATGTATGTATGTGTGTGTGTGTGTGTCTGTGTGTATCTGTCTGTCTGTCTGTATGTATGTATGTATGTATGTATGTATGTATGTATGTGTATGTGTATGTGTGTGTGTGTGTGTGTGTGTGTGTGTGTGTGTAATTCGTTGTTTTCCTTCGTTATTGGACGAGCAGAGGATAAAATACACGTGAGATGTGATCTATGAGTGATAGTTTAAAAGTGTATTACTGTATATATGTTCATTTGTACATTTCACAAGGTTAAGGCTATGTCGCAATTTGTAATGTAAAACTGGTAAACATTCCTTCAACGTAGTTGACCTAAACAGAGTCAGCGACTACTCTGATGCATTCCATGCTTTCAATACTATTAGTGATGCCTGCAGAGGATAAATGTTTTATCTCTGGATACCTATGGTTTTTGCATGATGGATTACAGTACTTCTCTACACTTAATCTGACATTTTCGTACTTACATCAGTCTCATGCACTGCATATATACACAAGAAAGGGTGCATGCTTTTGAAGTCGAAATATTTGAAACACGATAGTATGCGCCACAGTTGAAATTGTACTTGTGGTATTTAAAATCAATATGAATGTCGTGCACCGAAGGCACAGCATCTACAGTGAATTGATCTCTCAAGATGTCTAAGCACGATGTGCGGACTATTGAATTTAAGTTTCAGATTGTTTTTACTCTATGCCATGTATACCGGCCAATTCGCCAATGAAGCGTAGCATGAGCTCATGCCTATATTCTTTTCAAAATAGTTTTAATAATGATTACCACAATATGTGTAATCGAAATCGAGAGACATACGGACAGAGAGACAGACAGAGAGACAGACATAGACAGACAGATACAGACGGACGGACGGACAGACAGACAGACAGACAGACAGACAGACAGACAGACAGACAGACAGACAGACAGACAAACAGACAGACAGACAGACAGACAGGTGAAGACACGTAGGGAGGGAGACATAAATACAGGATTGACAGACGGACGGAAGGACAGACAGGCATACATACATACATACATACATACATACATACATACATACATACATACATACATACAGACAGACAGACAGACAGACAGAGGGAGGGAGGAGAGAGAGAGGGACAGACAGACAGACAGACAGACATGACAGAGGTAGATACATATTTGTTAGTTGAATTATTATAGATGGCATTAGCATTTATTTGAACTACAACGATAGTTTAGTGCATTGTCAGTGCAACGGTCACCATCTGTTATTCTCTACAGATGACGATAATTACAAAATAATTAATTATAGACTTAATGCCGTTGAATAATGATACAGAATAAAGTACTTCATTTTATTTAATCTACTTTAACATGTATACAATCATCAGACAATCGTATCATCACTTCTACATAGTATAAACTCATTAACCGCACGTGTTCACAGACAAGAAAGACGCATATACGAGATTTGTGCAGAACAACATTATATCAACTGGGATAAATCTAAATCGAGTATCAGGAAGAAATTAGATTTGCATCTCAAAATCATGCTATTGTGGTGGAATTATCAAACTTAAACTTCCATAAACCTCTTAAAGGCTTTGGTTGTATCAACTAATATGTTGTAACGTGACGTGTTGTGTGTATGTGTGTGTGTGTTATGTGTGTGTGAGCGCGCGCGCGCGCGCGCGAGAGAGAGAGAGAGAGAGAGAGAGAGAGAGAGAGAGAGAGAGAGAGAGAGAGAGAGAGAGAGAGAGAGAGAGAGAGAGAGAGAGAGAGAGATCAAATACCCTTGCAATTAAAGAGTTTTTAAGACTATATGGTTTTTTGAGACTTGTTTTTCAACCCCGCTTCATTAGCTTGGAAATGTCTCTACCTATTTACTCAAAAAATCAAAGTTGATTTTATTCTCATAAATAATGCACCCTCATACGGCTAATATTACGTTGATTGTTTGAACAAATCCCTTGGACCGACGTGTACTATTTATTACATTACTGTGTTTTTTAATCTACAGTCTTGGAGGCCATATACTGAACAGCACAATTGCTCAGCATATAATCAACTTAATTAGAACATACCCCTGGGTTTTTGTTGTACATTGTCAATTCCAGTTCGCAAACTCGATGAATGAATTGTAAGTCCCCAATGTCACAAAAGAGTCAAGTTTTAAGAATTTTTGAAACAAACATCCTTTACTGTCAGTAAGGTAATTATCAAAATAGAACTATCCGCATTAAACAGTGGTTTACCTGAAAGTGAAGTGAAGAACCAGGTATGTCAGCAAACTACTTATAAAAGGACAAAGATGTATGTTTATGCATCCCCTGTATTACACATAAAATAACAGAGACTTAAACTTCGGATCTTTCAAGTATACAACTATATATTTCAAATATATATTCATCATGAATGATGTGATCTGTTTGATGTAAATAACACAATCTTACCAAACGAATCTTTTAAAACTCAATAAGCCAGTGCTTAGCTTAGATGATACTGTCGGTGACATTGATGAATAGGCCAATCTAAAAGCGATTTTTCAAATGCATATTGTATTGGAAAGAATGCCTCTGGTCGGACATCGTGACTAGTTACTGGACTAACATATATATTCTAAGCTTGACTCTACATATGTAGCGTTGCAGCACACCACATCCCCACATGACGAATGGACAAGGGCGCACAGCTGAAACTATGAGTACTCGGGATTGAGGGAAACACACCAAACAACACTGTCAAACTCACCCGCCCTTTGGAATGTTGGAAATCAGTTCTAGTTCTATTATACTTTCATAATTAATTAATTAAATGCGATTAGTTTCACCTAGTATACAACACAACGAAACTGGATGGTGCCTACACATTATATTAATTTACTACTTAAGCCAGTGTTCGTAATTTATTAGACGACCCCACTTACAGTTTCAGTAATTTATTTTATAAATCCTGCGCATTGTTTTGATTGACTCAGTTTAGCCTAACCCGAGTAGTTCCTACCTAAAACAGCTAGACTGAACGCCTGATGGCGCCATGAAGCTCTCAGCATTAGCAACATTATACCGGAAGCACAATACATAAGTAGTCAGTAAATATAGAAGTGAGACTACAGTTCCGTTTTCAAATTAACGCTACTTACCAGCATGTTCGACTGGCGCCTTCAATTCATTTATTCTATATCTCCGGATGTAGTAGTACATTGTTACAAAGTATCTTTTTAAATTAAATTTTTTAGATTTAATTAAAAGATTAGTGAAAATTTCAGTAAGATTAATTACATACATGCGATTATCAGTGAGATATAAAGTGGTGCGGGATAAAAACAAGTAAACTGACGGTTTCAATGTAAAGAGTACGATGCGCCATTTAATGAAATGACACAGTATATATGTATCGAACTCTAGCTTCATGAAAATAATTTAATTCAATTTTGAAAAAGCCTTCGTGTATTTTGGGATGTTATCTTAAAGCCCAATCATGAATCACGTTATCAATTTCATGAGATATGAACATTATGGATACTTCGGATAAGTAGTTATTATCATCCTGTTTTATTGGCACTTTTATCTTATTTGCATCTTATCAGGTATAATCATGTATCTTATTTCATACTCAAAGAGACCTTTATAAAAGGTATGGTAAGCACGAAACGAGTACATTTGCTACATTATTTCGCATCTTACAATATTGTATGACAAGCTATGTCTTGCAATATGCAATAAAACATATTTCCATGCATGAAATCACTTTTACATACGTAATTGCATTGGTTGATTTACACATTTGTATTCGTAAAATCGATATTAGATTCATAACAAAATCAATGTTTGTATTCGAAAATTACAAATTAATCAAATTCATGTCTATTCATGTTTGTCAAAATATATTGGTATTCGTTAAAACTTTCATTTTTATTCCTGATTCTCAATATTATTATTGATGAATTATTTTGATATTCGTAAATCATATTGTAATTCATCAGCTTATTTTTATATAGTACAAATGTTATATTTGATTGTCGTAACTTTATGTTTACATGCCATGATCCTGTTTCTGTTGTAGACGATAGCGACTTGTCATGGTATACGCATGCGCATTGCCATTTGAGTGAGAAATGTATCTATTTGTAAAACTTCAATTTGTATTCGACTTCAACACTTCTTGCAAGGAAAACGCATGCGTATTACCATTCAAGTGAAACACATTTGTATATGTGAACCTTCATTACTATTCAACCCCTTGACATCGAAGAGGGAAATAGAAAGTACCATGATGGATAAAAAACTTAACGACATCAACAGAAAATTGGAATGCTTGCCATCTGTCGTAAATGACATTCATGACATCAAACAATCTCAAACTGCCATCACCACATCACTTGAGTATTTCAACACACTGGTCGAAGAAATGCGAGGTGAAATTGATCAACTGTAGCATGACAACAAACACCTACTACAACAAAATGAGGAATTAGCACAACGGATAACAGCAATGGAGAATACTCAAGAAGACCAATGAAAACACCGATGTTTGTGTCATATCAGTACTAATTATCATGGTTGTGTTTTAGTCGGCGACTTAACATCGATGTCAGTAAATTTTCTAATATCTCCAATAAATTGTTAAATCACAGAAAAGGAGTGTAGTTTGTGGTGCCCCACAAGGCTCAATTTCAGGCCCAACATTATTTTTAATTCACATAAACGCTAGCCCGTCATCATCAAATGTGTTTGATTTTAGATTGTATGCAGACGATTCTAATTTATTCAATACCGTTAGAAATAGAACCAATGCTATTGATCTAAATGGAGTAAAAGATGATTTTCAAAATGTTGTCGACTGGTGTGATGCCAACAGACTGACCATCAATGCAACAAAGACAAATTTTACAATATGAAAAGTAACAAAAAAAATGTAGAGTGTTCTGGATCACTTCTTTTGAAGGACAATGTCATCAGTAGAGTTGATAGTGTGACTTTCGTTGGTGTGGTTTTGGACAGTAATATTTCCTGGAAGCAACATATTGTAGAGGTGCGGACAAAAATTCGTAGATTAACAGATGTGTTTCTAAAACTACGTCATACGGTGCCACAATATACTCTTGTTGTCTTATATAACACCTTTGTACTTCCTCATATTACATTCTGTTTGGAGGTATGAGGCAACACCTATCCTACATATTTAAATGACATTATTCTGATTCAAAAGAATTTGGTTCGCATCATGAATTTTAGCAGCTGGACAGCACATACACTACCACTCTTTAGAAAACTGGGTATTTCAGACATATATAAACAACAAAAAATACAACTTGCAGTTTTTGTACACGACACCTTGCATTGTAGACTACCGAGAACATTTAATAACTTCTTCACATCCATCGCTCATAATTATGGTACACGCCAAAGTAATATGAAAGATTTAGCAATACCAAGAATCAAACACAAAGCAGGCCAATTAACAGTAAAACACGCTGCCACTATGGTCTGGAATAGCATTCCCGACTCAATCAGGAATACAACAAGTAGAAGCCATTTCAAATAGCTATACATGGATCATCTTCAGTTCAACGAATAATCAATCTTGTTATCTATATCTTTCTGCATCTCAACTTTCATCACTCTGTGTCATACTTATTCTTGAGAGAAGGCTTGTAAATATTGGACCCCCAGTAATGAAGAAATCCATTGTATGTACATTTATTTACAGAAAATACGAACAGTTTGCCCAGAGATATTTCGAATTTTGTTAGACACTTAAATAAGCGGGAACGAACTTGACTAGTTGCTTTCTTTTTTTCCCGTTTTCCCATCTTATTGAAATCAGTATGAATTTTCTTATGTATTTGTACCTTATTACTATTATTATGCGTTTTGAATCTGGGAATAAAGCATTATTATTATTATCATTATAAATCACGTGGGTTAGTAGCAATTGTTCGTCAGACGGGTCGTGAACTGGAAAATGTCGTACAGAATCGGCCGTCGGAGTCCCGACTTCCTCCGTCCGCAATTAGGACTAGTTTGTAAACTACATCAGCTTGTACGTTGATTTGCCGGTATTGTACATGTAGTCCAGGCATTGGTTATATGGGGTGGCGTCACACGCCCCAAATTCAGATGGGTAGTGCATGATCGAGTGCGGCCCAAGTTCAAAATTCCTATCCATATATATATGCTAAATCAAAGTACAAGCTGTCGTAGCTTACAATTGAGTCCTACTTCAGGGCAAAACTCGTGTCATGAACAAAATTCAAAGAAGATAGTTTAGATAGAAACAATCATTTAACGTTTATTTCTAATGTAACATGACCAGAGAGTCAAAACATACATAAACGTACATGAATGTAGATAACAAATAATGTTTATCAGACATAAAACAATGGAAGTAATGAGCAATGCTAAATGTTATATTATATCAAAGCATACGCATTTAAAATATTCTTTTCTTATTCAAAATCATACTTTCATCATGTGTTGCCTCCGACAATCAAAGTCACACACTTAAAAATCATTAAACAGAAAAAACACAGCAACTTGCGTTTAATATATGTATATAAAAATTATCATATTTTCAAATTGTTCGAATTGTACCAGATTAAAATGTTTAAAATGTATAGAGAGATATTGGCCATACTACAAATTGGTTTATTCGCGTTACTACACTTCTCTTTAATTTTGATATTTATTCATGGATTTGTTAATCTCATAAAGAGCTTGGATTACTTGTATGCATGATTGATTTAGCAGCAAGGAAGAGGCGCTGTTAATTTCGAAAAGTACTATTGATGAATAAACTGTATAAGTACACGTATAAGATCCGATAATTATGTAATTGCCTATTGACCCGACCCTCAAGAGGTTGGCGAGTACTGTGTTTTCTTTCCGGCAAACTGCACGATTCAGACATTTTCATCCAGAACACCTTCTCATCTATTTTGAGTTTTTATTTTCATAGCAAATATGATAAACTTTACATCATAATCTTCAAATTCTGGTTATCTCTTTCAAAACTTACACTTTACACTTTACAAGTGAAAATACTGCAGAACAATAACTGTTATCCAATGTTTTGCAAATGCTGCATTTTCGAAGCAAAATATCAAACAAGTGTAAGAAAATAAAACTTCCAAATAGATCAGGTGTTCTAGTTGTATTTGTATCTCCAAGCAACTTATGTAAAATGTCCTGTAACAAATACCGACTGCGTCTATATAACATTCGACTGGATATAAGACGAACTACATTCGGCAATACATCGAATATTCTCATATAATTCTTACAACATTACAAATTGAGGAGAGTTATTCACACTCGTTTAAGTACTACATATACATCTTTTTATTTAAAGTTATTACCCAGCATAGCAGTTGTTTATCTGTGCCTACCATTGTTAATTTGTGCAAAAGCATAGGTTATAATTACTTACAAAGTGTCTATAGACTTGGTTAAGTCTTTATATCTACAAAGGTTCTACTATATTATTGTATGTTTGGCTGTAGGTTTATAGTGTAATACCTGAATTCAAAACATCTCGTATTGATCAATAATTTCATAAGTCCACGATATTGTATGCCCGTAGCATAATGAGTGGTACGTGAGATAAATATTTTGGACCTATCACGATGGGAGGCTGTATACGTTATGGAAGCATTATCTACATTATTCTACTGCAATAGTTGGTATATTGTTTGTCTGCCTTGTGTCAAATGTATAGTTTTTTTTGCGTTCTTTTTATAGCTCTTGTATATTCCACTGTTTTTATATATATACACATTTTAACAATGTTCACAAATTACAAAGCTCTTATATCGTGAAAGATTATATTACATTGTAAATGTATGATGAATATAGAATGAACGAATATATTATAAGTGAACAAAGGAGTAGCGAGTTGCCTTTGATTTCAAGCCTTTATTTCAAGGTTTTTTTTTTACCTCAAGTGTATTTTTATCATAACCATCTTTTCTACTAATATGTATAATAATATATATGATAATAAAAAATGCGAATTTAAAATGCGCCTGTCCTCCGAAGAGCTCCCGACACAGACACAGAACTACAAACAAAATGAGAGGATACAGAGAAACAATTTGAGAACATGGAAGAGAAGTGTGTAAGTGAGTGAGTGAGACGTAAGATTGAAATATGTAAGTTTTAAGGGCAGAGCTGAAGTAAGACTTAGAGTGACAGTGACGAAGTCTGTGGGGAAGACTGTAACAGTGCCACATTGAAGGAGCAGTGTAAGAAAAGGAACGCTCGCCGAGCCTCTTAGTGACAAATGGTATCTTTAGGATGCGGGTGACCTAAGTTGTCTGAGGGGACGATAAAGGTGAAGAAGATGAGATATTCAGGACCAGTAACCCTAAATGCGTCATAACAAACAGAAGACACCTTTTTACTGTATGCGAGAGTTAATCGGTAGTCACTGCAAAGAGTGTTGAAGTGGTTCAACTTGGTCGAACTTTGTTGCTTGGCACACAAGGCGTGCGGCTGCGTTCTGTACTCGCTGAAGCTTGTTAATACGTATCTTCTAATGTATATCTTCTTGTGTTGTCGATTGTACAACATTTAGGGGACATGCACTGAATCCCATACATTGCAATGCATTGATATTTCTTATTATCCACAAAAGTGCAGCAGGGAAATAATTATGAAAGTCCCTCCTTTAAGCTATATACTGGCACTTCATAAATATGACGTCTGTCCACGATTATTCCTGATCAATACCAATAAATAAGATTAGCCTATACTACCGTTAATTACTTACGATCCTGACCATATTCTAAAACTTGTATGGTTTATCATATATTCTTCGTTGACACGTTGGTACATAAAATATCGTGTTGCCATGACAACTCATTTCACACACAATTGTTGTTTCTATATTTACGAAGTAAAACGTCCTTACATTCTTATGTGTTGTACACGTATGAGCAAAATATATGTTAATACATTAGTTAGTGACATCTCATCAATGAATGTAGATTGGCACATCGTGAGTATTTCGTGACTAAACAATTAGAGAAGGTACGTGTACCTTAAATGAACATTTTTAATCGCTCATCGTTATACGTCAGCACTTAATATTGACACGTCAGCACATAATATCAATACGTCAACACATAATATTGGTACGTCATCTGCAAGGTTTCTATCATTCTCTTTGCTGGTTTGTTTTATGTTAATGTATTTCCCACTATACTGCTGGTTGTCGTTAGAAAAATTAGAATGTCAGTATTCATTAACAAGTAATTCTATAACTGCGGTTTTCTTGAATTAACGTGTCACCGGTACATGATGAACGCAGAGAGAATGTATTACATCATGACATCAAAACATTCTTGTTATTATGTTTTTCCTCAGACACCTTGAACCTTGAAAATTGTAATTATTTACGTCACGTACCGAAAGGCCATTGGCCTAGCTTGTACACAGTATTAAACGTAATATTAAACAATGTATTGATGACTGTATGGCGATACACTTCAATTGAAGGTTTCTGAAATTCCTTACGAAAATAAACACAATAACGCCACATTCCTTTCAGGTGGTTTCTTCTCAAAAACATCACGTGTCGCGCAAATCACATCTTTCCTCACTTTAAATCACTCTATCCCTGCCGTCTCGAACACATATAAGTTTGCAAGAGAGGTCCCCTGTCCCCTAGAATGCGTCCTTAGTATTCATCGGTCGATTCTAGCGAGAAGATCATCTGAGTAACCTGAAAAACACATGGGCCAATATATCATGTTGAAGATAAGAAAGACCATGGGGAAAAGCACACGCGAGACTCGATCAATTGATCGAGGATTAAGAGATTCTACCATTTTTGTAGTGATATAAAACACCCGACTTTCTTCGTCTTCACCCTTGTCGTTGTTATCATCTGATTTGGCAGGTGGTTGCATGTTATGGTTTAATACTTCCATTTCCACATTACCATTGCCATTGGAATATTCCTATATAAAGATAAATAAGATTGTATCTTATTGTATGCTAATTGTTCATTCAAGAAAACATTGTGTCACATGGTGCCTGCCCTTCAGAGAGTCTGACTCAATGTCGTGTGTAATCTCAAGGATTTCGAAAAGAAAGCTTTAAGCTCACACCTTTAAATAAGACGTTTCGGAATATAGGTTTCATACATATAAACAAATATAGTAACCGGCGTTCGTCTGCGCACTTGTGATGAATCATTCAAATACAAGGTCAACTGCCTGAAATATTGTCAGAGATTGAATACCGTGGGGCAAGAGCGCAAATCAATATCCTGCTATTAATCCCAAGTTGTTGATATTCATCAGTTATCATAACTGCGGCTAGTTTGTAATATACAAATTATGGTATTATTTACAGTGATGAAATCTTGAATAATTAATGACAAGACATTGGGATTTGAAATCTGAAATAAATAAGTCTTTTCTGTCTTTAGTTTTTTAATTCACCACCTGATTTTGAAATGAGGCCATCGAAAGAAAAAATAGTAAATGTTTAGAGAAATGTTTTCAATAATCGATGTCGTCACGTCTTGGGAAGGAAACACAATTCGTCGGTGAAAAAGATATCTCAGAAATCAATATAGTCTCAGAACTTTCCTTTCATAATTTACAATGTATATCTAAGGAGAATGAATTCAATAATTAAGTAGTACGTGCCTAGCGACAGACTTTCTTAAGAAATGACTTAAATGTACTGTTTGGTTATTTCCTTTTTAATTAAACACAAAGATATTATTCATTGTTCAGAAAATTGGTTACATAAACCAAAATATGCTTACCTTTTCTACTGCAGCCTTCATGGCATCCTTATCCTTTCTTCTTTTCTTCTCGGTCAATAGATAATTTACTAGTGCATATTCAATTAATGCAGCAAATACGAAACCAAGACATGTAGTCATCCATACATCGATGGCCTATTCAGATAGAGGAAGAAACGCATTGAACAAAAATGCACTTGATATAATTATACACTATAACTTAAGACCATACTTGGACAAGCATGCAATAGAAGACTCGTCAGTGAACAGAGTAGAATATATGCCACACATAGGTTTTATCCATTTGGTGTCAAAGATCATGGTCTACGACCGAATATTCTGTTCCAGGGGTTTTTATGTAGCACTTGCATTACATATTATTACCCGTACAAAATTCACGACTATTTCCATCGTACTCCAAATGTGGGACTGAGATTATTTTAAACCCTTTTTGCAATTTAAAAACGGCTTATTATTGTATTCAATTTATACGAAAGGGTGTTCGTGAAACATCGAAATGTTTCCATTCATTGGCAATCGCAATCATATCATATCATATCATATCATATCATGATCATATCATATCATATCATATCATATCATATCATATCATATCATATCATATCATATCATATATCATATCATATTAGATCATATCATATCATATATCATATCATATCATATCATATATTACATACCATATATCATAACATATATTATGTCATATCATATCATACCATATCATGTACATCATACCATCATTTCTAACAGGCGACATATATTTGTTTCACATTTTAAAAAGTCAATGTGAGCATTTTAAAAGACAACATGTACATTTGGGAAAACTATTTAACATGCCACAAAAACTTGCGCAACAATTTTAAAACCTATATATATTTTCGCCATTCGCAACTTATCTGTATATAACATATGTAAAATAGTCGTCACTTGCCCATTTGTATAATTTTGTGTATAGACGATGGTTTTACATCATTTGGATATTTTCGATATCAGACTTTACATAAACCTTGTAACAGTGCCAATGGTGTATGCTGACCTGTCCAAACTGTTAGGTCATAGCCTTGAAGTCAACCCTTCTTTTCAAAGAAATGAGAGTTACCCATGCACTATGGCATCTATCACCGCGGGTCTCTCTTGTATTTGCATGTGTGCATGTATACAAAGAACTTGGGTTAATGGGACACTAATTTAACATACGAGCAACTAACGACTACTCCTTAACCAATAAAAGACCAAGCTTACATTTTCACTGTGTAGGATGTAATATCTATTAAGTGTGTGTATGTCTCAAATTATGTTATGTTAATGCACACACTCATAGCATAAATGCTAAAGGTCATGCATGACGCGTACATGTGATGCGACTATATAACATTCTCCTCATGCAATGGCATGTTCCGATGCATTATCTAAACCTAATATATACACTCGGGTTATTGTATTTAATCTCGTTTTTTATCTGGGTCAGTTTTGTTCTTCACGACGTGAATACTTGACTGCTCTACTAAGGGCCATTTTCTACTATTCCGGTATAAAATATAAACTGACAAGCAGACGTTAACCCTGGGGTGAAGTAATTGAACCTGAATGTTCGCCTTAGATTCCTTACTCCATGACATATTGTTCATTTACCTTGTCTGATAAAATTAATGTGTCGTGACAGCCTTGACTGTTACATTGAGTTCAGTGAAACGTTTGTATTCAACGTACAAAATTCCAAGATGTAGGATAGGCTGTCAATTCTATATGAGACTGGCCAGGACAAAGAAAGATGTCTTGATTTGCAATATCGAAATATTCTGCTACGTTAAACATCAGGGTTTTTTTGTTTTGTTAAAATAATTTTTTAAATTATCAATGTAATGCGTATACTCTGTTACCTTTACATAAGCTACACGGGGCAATCCGCCTCTGACACCTGTACCTTGTGCTGTTACAGTCAGCACAGTGGTTATACCAAGGGCGATTCTTGCGGGAGCTCCTTCGGGATTGATCCAAAACGATAACCAAGAAATGAGGACATATACAGCGGTTGGTACATAGGTTTGTAGAATATGATAGTCATAGACGCGGCGTAGTACAAAATAGGCTTCTAGTGCCGTGAAATCACCTGCAAATTTAAATTACAAAATGCGTTTTGCTATATATCAAGACGAAGCCTTTCATTTAAGACCTACTTACCAAACATGTACAAGATAATAGGTCCCATGGAGAGTTGGGAAGTGCTTACCATGCACATTGCATTTTTCTGATCTTATGGGTAGCTAGCGCGCGAATGTACGTGTAACCATGTGTTATGAGTGTGGTTTGCTGTGCAAGACTGCACTACTGAAAGCCCAGAGGGATTTACAATTTCTTTTAAAGAAGGCCATTCTTCTTGTAACTTAATGTGACCAAATTCATTCATTATCGTTATGTTGTAATAAATCTCGCGGGACTTTTTGTGGTGCACAACAGAGTAACCAAAATCACAAGCTTACTAAATCAGCAGCCATGCACCCCAACTAACATGTTTTTATCACTCGTACCTTGACATATGCCACTCTCGGTAAGTCACCGCGTACACCAGTGACTTGAGAAGTTACAGTCAATAAGATTGTTATAGACAGAGCTACCCTGGCAGGTACGCTTTCAGGATTGAGCCAAAAGGACATCCACGAAACGACCACGTACAGACAGATTGGAACGTACGACTGGATGATATGGAAGTCGTAAATGCGTCTCAACAGGAAGTGCACTGCCAGACTGCTAAAAGCTCCTAGTACGATCAGAATACACGTGCATCATAAAGGAAGAAAAGAAGAGAAGAACATTGCTGCAATAACGAGAAGAACAAAAAGCAAGCAGAGGAAGAATGGGGTGCAAGACGACAGATAGCAAAACAGAACATGAGGTAGATTGCTGGAGAATGTCCATAAGCAACTGTCAATCGTCATATTTAAATGTGTAGTACTGGCGAAAATTGTTGAATTTCTTTAAATTTTCATTTTGTCCTGCAGGCTGTTGTATATACATTGTTGATATAAACATTCACCACAATGACGAGGCAGGGTAGCTGCAATATATGGCAATTTTCCAAAGAACTGTGCTCGTAAATGTGTTCAATTATTTGTGTTCGAATATAACACTGGTGTCATTACAACATTATCACAGTACACCATTTTCACAGGTAATAGCTTTGCCCAAATGCTGCATTGGTTTCTATCGACATGAGCAGGAGAGATTATCACCCCTTTGTGATATATGTGAATAAAAATGACGATAATGCCTGGTGTAACCAAGGTACGACAGGTACAGAGGAAATATCATATTAAGTATGTGGTTAATATTGCTAACAATGTTCTCTGTCTAACAACAATGGCATTGATTACCTGCGGAATATTCCAATGACTTTCCACTTGCACTGGTCAAATTCTAAATACTATATTCTCAGAGCTTCAGATATCCACATATTGCGCAATTACTACTTAGACTTATGATTCCTACCAACGCTGATGATGTTAAACTTCTTAGGAATTAGCTATATCCTACAATATTCCTTAGTATTCCTTTTGGTGTTTATACAACTCTTACCAGTACTATATGTTTTATTCAGTTCCGTCGTCTTTACATCTGGTCTTCTGAATTCGGGAATTTCGATGTCAGGGTCAATTTCAATAGGGTCTTCCTCATCCGACCATTTAAATATCAAATCATGTGTACGAAAACCATCTACATAATAGAATAAGAATAAAAGTATTCGGATTTAGGATATCATGACAATTTGCAATTAGAAACATAATGTATCATCTTGGCGGTTATTCCAAAATGTAGAATGATGTCCGCATTAAGAACAGTGTTGGCATTTGCCAAAGGATCTTGAATGATTTTAGCTCTTGATTTGGTCTCTAGATCTGTGCTGATGGAAAATGACGTATTTGAAATGTTTGGCCCATTCTGATATTGCATTGACATCCATACCCTATATATTAGAGACACACTTACAGCTTTCCATAGTTACGTGACAAAGCTGTACATCCATCGGGTATTTCCTGAGATCCATGTTGCAAGCAAGAGTAAGACTTACTCTGTCCAGAAAAAGAGAATTATTTATTTAATCAACCAAGCCCATTGAATGATTAATCATGCATTAACCACTGTTCATTAAAGTACCAAATACAGTCCTAAATCAGTAAGTAATATGTTTAAAAGACATGGTCTGGAACGTGTTCATAGTTTTTCGTCATCTTTGTTTTAATTGAAAGTGACTTGATATGTTTCAGTACTTATTGAAAAATACCGAAGCACCAGTAGTCACTGGCAGAACTCTCACATTATATCTGGTATCATACCGTATATATGATATATTTGCTCATGCGCCTATTTATTATAACATTGCACTTGATCAAAACATAAATGGTGCAATGCACTGCACAAGCGTTAATTTGTAACTTACTATCATAAACTTCTCTACCACCAAAATTCAAGTTCATTTCCCTTTCACACATCTCTGAATAAAATTCTTTCATTTTAAAAAAGAAATCAGAAAGTAGCTTTTGAAATACTTTTCACTGCTGTACATAGCTTTTTTTTTATTACGGCGGGTTATCCTTTCAGCCTCGCGATCATTCGAAAAGATACCCCATGTAAACCAAGTTATGTATCATCCGTAAAGCCTTATTAGATTAGTTTTGTATCCACGTACGAAAAGAAGATTTTAGTTCTAGCACATGTAGCTTTCACTTAATCATATCTAAGAAATGAGATATTGTTAGTAAACTCTTATAAGCTGCTACTGAGAACACATCAGAATCTATAGAAAGTCGTGATTTGAATAAGGAAATAACTGTATTAATCACACCTCATACTGAGTAGAATGTCTCCATTTGGATATATTCTCAAAGCCTCGTTCCGCACTGTTAAGTCGTGCAGCTTTCCTTCTTTTTCATTCGCAAAAAACATGTCTGGTACCCATATCCTGTCTGATAATTTCGGATTTACGCTGAGACTGTATCCTGCAGTGCCATTGTATTGCAATCGAGGATCATTCCATCTCTGTCTGATGAAGACCATTAAGTTATAATCCTAATGAGAAATTAATAATTTGATAAAGTAGATGGAGCATCCAAGTGACAAGTGTTACCTGACAGATCCTATTTTAATCAACATGCGCCAAAGCTTCAGATGTGTGTGTGTGTGAAATATTTGTAATCGGGATACTTCATCATTGAAAACCGGTCAAACTCCATGAATTCGTTTCAAATCCTGTCATCATGCACTAACTGTAACTGGAGTAATAATCTTTAACAATGTTTTCACTGAAAATGTTAAAATACCAATAATCAGGCCCTGTACATATTAATCAGAATTCGATTTTATCTATAGGTAGTGGTACAAAATATTCACATCATGCTTTCATAGGAAGGGGGGCTGATTGCGGACGCGAAATTCAATTTGGTTTGATTTGCTGTAATATACTATGTGTACAGCTACAGAAATTTGTTTACTCACAGGTGATTCAATACTGTTCAGGATGTATGATATTGCGAGAAAGTCATTATGTCTAACAAACCAGGATTTTTTAATTTAAAAAACAAACAAACAAACAAACAAACAAACAAACAAACAAAAACCGTTCCAGTTACAGCTCGTGCAGCTTTAATAACTAATTAAAATTTGAGGACAGAGAACATACAATCAGGAATAATTACTTGTATTTCGAAATACGTTCAACCACTTCATGTATATGCTACATCATGCATATCACTACTATCAGTTTCGTTACAGTAAAGTTGAAAGTCCTCTCGACATGGCTTTGAAATTTGCTTACAAGTTTGATCACATCAGCCTTTATTAAATACTGTGTTACCAATAGTTCATAATGGATACCACCTCCTCTACGTCATATATGATACATGAGGGATACATTCTCAAACGTTCATATGTACAAAGACCATATACACTATAATTTGATCATCAAATATTTTGAATTTACCCAATGAAATGCATTTTGTTTCACTCCACTAGCATGTACGAATGAATTAGTTCAATATAAATCATCAGTTGTTGATATATTGTATTCGTTTTCTAACATCTCTTTCTTTAAGCTGTGTGATATATTTTTTTTCTCTGTCGTAATGTAATTTTTCATGTGATAATCTGAGGCCTTAGCATTTGAAATAAAGCAGATATATGGCGGATGAAATAGGTACAAATTGTAGGCGACACGCTGTAATGGTACGGAGTGACGTATATCCCCTCAAGTAATGCATGCATAATATACTATTTAGCTGTACATCTGTCAGGTGGCTGATAATGGCCTTTATCCGTGAACTTGTTAATTGATGTCATTTTCATCGAACGTCGAATTATTATTACATTACTTATTGGATTACTCTATCTTGTATCTATCAATCATGCAATAATATAGTCTGCCCTCCAATGATTAAGTCAATTACGAAATCATTAGTTTTATAACATGCCACTTACAGACTACATGTATTTATTCTCCGGTAATTCCTAATTACGTACAGGAAATTGGCTACTTTAATTACCTTGCATATGTTAATCAAATAATCCAATTAAAATTAATAACCCTGTCCCATTGACTGGTTATATAAAAACAATCATATTCCTGTCACCTGCTGACCAGCTAACTGTAAACGGAAACCGTGTATTCATTATTTGTCGTAATTTTTGGTAATTATTGTATAAATCAATTATTTTCGAATAATCGGTTATTCGTAAATTCCACACTTGCGGACAAAATGTAGTTAACGGGGAAACGAAAAGAAAGGGGAATTGCAGTATTTGCTAAGAGTTGATTTTAAGGTGTACTTTACAATCAACTCCAGCAAATGTTCAAATGTTTGAATCCTTTAAATATATACTTCATTATGTAACTAAATATATATTACCATAGTTGCTGCAACTGTGCTGAATCCAGTTATTACGTAAACACTTGTGACTACCACGATGGGGGGACCTGTTGAAGAGGAATAAAACACATTACTTACAACTGTAGTAGCACATTTACAGGTTACAAGTATATCAACATAGTTTACCAAACTAGTGACTTGTACGAATTGGCCTAAAAGTTTAGTCAATTACACGATGGTTACATGGTGACTCATTGTGCCCTTAGCTTTCATGTCACGAAGTAACATATATTGCATATACATAGAACAAGGTACATGTTCTGATGTCACGTGATAATGCCCATGATTGTAATGAATATTTAGGTGAATTCAGTTTCTTGGTTAACTCCAATCAGCATTATCTTACGCTCCATATTAAATTTACAGAATGTTATAATGCGTCATATTGCCTGTCATGAGTTTATTACTTTCATAAATTGTATTAGTTTAGAGGATGAAATATAAATTATTTTGTGAAGGAACGTTTGGCACTATTAAGAAGTCGTTATTTCACATTATTCTATAAATTGTAGTAGCTTAATCCAGGGGAATCGTAACCCCAATATTGATTATTAATGTAAAATTGTAAACAGGGGTCATTTACAGGGGTTTCTCTGATAAGCTTTAAATGTTACTAAACAGTATATCAGGTTCAGTGAAATTCGTCAGAAGGTTTAAGTGGAGATAAACACACTACCATCCTTATTTTGTTAATTATGCAAAGAGTGGCAGCATGGACACTAACTATTACAATAAACACATGGTCGACTTGCTTTAATTATTCATTGTGCATGTTAGAGCAGGACATTGCGTCTGTCTAAATCTTGTCTATGGACTGTGTGGTACTACTACCGATTCATTCAAAACATGCACTGACTTATCATTCAAGTGGTAACTTTGAAATCTGTAAGCTAAACATATTTAAACATGCATGTAGTGATCTACAATCACCACACAGACCACAAAATAAGAAACTTTTTTCCAATGAGGGCCAATCTCTGCTATCTGCATTGTGTTTACAACTTTGTAGTTAGTCTCACTGGACTTGGTGTCTAGCCAAATAACTATTGTACACTTCTGGTAAACAAAAAGACCGCGAAATGATCACAGTATTTATCTAGTCGTTTAGAAGCAGATATCTAGTAATGTCAAAGTAACAACACCCCATTCCTGAAATTTCACAATTGAAACATTTCATATATTTTCAAATTGAGCAAATATGCTCTTTTGTTCCATGACGTACGTTCTATTCGTTTAAAGAGCGTTTCAATCTAATAATAGAAGTATATGGTAATACCATGCATACTACTCCATTATCTACGCACGTATTTACAGTTATGGCTTGTGAACATACAATATAAGACACTTCGACACCCTACCAGTATAATTGCAAGTTGTCGTATCAGGTAGACGTGGACACATACCTAGACTGGGTTGATTTGAATTAAAACATATCTATATGAATTAATCGTTTGCTGCTATCTGTTCGATGGATACTCACCTCGAATTGACATCAGCTCAAAAAGCGCTATGCTGTCCCGCAGCCTTACATATTTATTACTAGGAATGAAAGTCTATGATTATTTAATTTTCCGACGGTATGACTGATGTAAACTGTACTTAAAATAAGAATGTGAATTCAATGTGTCATTGACTGGTATCTGCACCAATACGTCTATTAAACAAACACGTCTTTTTCTGTCTCTTTAACATTTATTACTAGAAACTGTAACTTATCATAGACTATACCAGATTTAAACTGAACGCCTCCCGTAAGGGAATCACTAATTATACAAATAACTCATTAAATTAAAAAAAACAATGGTAAACAGGCTTTGTTTTTGGACAAGCGTGCTTTCTTAGGTTAATGTATGTAAGAGTGTATGATACTGCTTAATTACTGAATATCGTTCATTATTCAAAATACTCATTAAAGGTAAAAGTTGTAGCAACAAACTTCATAGGACAGGTGCATATTATTATGGTTGATATATGTATCATATTCTACGAAATTTGAGGCTTGCATTTTTAAGATATAGCCTAATTACCGAAAATCATTAATTTTGCAAATTATTCATTAACACTGTAAGGCACATCAACTAACATTATAGGACATGCACAATTTGTTATGGTTAATGTATGTACTGAATTGTATTGAAATTGAAGTATGCAGTCATAAGATATAGCCTAATTACCTAAAATCATTAATTATGCAAATTATTCATTAAAACTGTAAAGTATATAAAAATGTTGTAGGACATATCCGCTTTGTTATGGTTAACATATGTACTAAATTGTATTGACATTGAAGTATGCAGTTTTAAGATATAGCCTAATTACCGAAAATCATTAATTATGCAAATTATTCATTAACATTGTAAGGTACATCAACTAACTTTATAGGACATACACAATGTGTTATGGTTAATGTATGTACTGAATTATATTGAAATTGAAGTATGCAGTCGTAAGATATAGCCTAATTACCAAGAATCATTAATTATGCAAATTATTCATTAACACTGAAAGGTACGTCAACAAGCTTCACAGGACATATGCGATTGTTAAGGTTAACGTGTGTACTGAATTATATTGAAATTGAAGTATGTATTCTTAAGATATAGCCTAAATACCCGAAAACCATTAATTATGCAAATTATTCATTAACACTGTAAGGTGCATCAACAAACTTGATAGGACATATGTGTTTTCTTATGGTTAATGTATGTTCTAAATTATGTTGAATTTGAAGTATGCATTCTTAAGATATAGCCTAATTACCAAAAATACTTAATTATGCAAATTATTCATTAACGCTGTAAGGTACATCAACGAATGTTATAGGACAAATGTATGTTGTTATGTTTAACGAATATACTAAATTATATTGAAATTGAAGTATGCAGTCTTAAGATATTGCATAATTAGTTGATTTCATTAATATGCAAATTTCTCTAATTAAACATTAAGAGATCTGGCTCAAAACCTAATCAGGTCTAGCCATTACCCTAAAGATTATATATTCCAAATTTCATTACAATTGAGCCAGCCGATTTTTAGAAAATGATGACACAGACACACAGACAGACAGACAGACAGACAGACACACAGACACACAGACAGACAGACATTCCCCTTTTAATACCTCCCGTACCCTTACGGGAGGTAAAAACGGCGAGTGTTCCTGCAAAAGGCTTAAAGGACCGAGCAAATACCAACAGTTTATTGGTAAAGTCGATAATTTTTGAAATAACCATATTGCAGATACTTCTTTCAAAACATTAGCTTACTCGCTCTTTTTTCTTGAGACGACGACATTTATGACGGAGGTATGACACGGTACAACCTTGACACAGATACTGGACCAGATTGTATTCGTGATGTATGTATGTATGTATGTATGTATGTATGTGTTTGTGTGTTTATTTGTCTGTATTTTTGTTTGTTTGTCTATTAGTCAGTCTGTTAATTAGTATGTATGTAGTTTTATATGTGTATTTCCTTACCTGCTGCATTTGGTCTTATTCTCATATCGTAATTCTGGAGAATGTCATCTAATATTTTGGTGAGATCTGTATCTAGGTCATAGTGAACATCTGTACCACTTCCATGTGAAGATGACGAGAGTGAGTCATCTGTAGGCACTGCTATGGCTGTAGGTTGACTTGTCAAAGATAAAGGCGTAGACCTGTTCAGAATTAATTTAAAATTGAAACGTTTTCAGACAGTCTACTTATTACGCAATTCTTAGATGTCGACATTGTATGGAACAATGATGTTTAAATATAAGAGTTTTAATACTACTATTCATTTTGCCATGAACTTGGCAAATGAAACAAACCTTTTTCAGCAAAGAAAGTAACGCTTTTTAGAATTCAGAATATCTGGTTCGAATAGTCAGCACAGTTTTCGTTAATCGGCCGACAAGAGATATCACGTGTACACTTGTAGTTTTATGCCACGGAGCCTGAATAATGAAAAGAATCACTGATGCGCGCGAGTCTTACGAGTATTCTATCCAATGCAATGTGCATTTGCTAGATACCACTCCCATGACAAAATACAAAGTGCCATCATGTCATAAGTCGTACGGTGTGTTTAAATCTTTCGATTTTACCGAGATAGTTAATAATGTCGTTTATAGATATAAATACATTTTAGTCGTTTTATAGTGTGATAATTTAATTGGAAAATTTTCTTCCATCTTGTAAGTTCTCGATATTTTGACACATTTGTCTTGTATCTTGTGGTTATACCATTATCATCGAATGGAAGTCCTTCTTAGGTTACAATGCAACCATTTAACCGATTTGCTTGTCAAGATATGTGCGACCCTAGAGAGATCTTGCACACACGTTCACTTAATTTTCATTATAATCCTGGTATCAATCTTGTCTGCTGAAGTGAATAAACATTAGTGCTGCCATAGTGTATTTGTAGTTCGTTTCTGCTGCCTCGGCAATTTTGTTTCCTTAATAGGAGACTAAAAAGGTTGGGGCGACCGTTTACTAACATGAAATGACAAAAAAAGTAAACATCATGTCTATATCTATACAGCTGATAAAGTGTTAAAGGATGGATGATTGTACAAAATAGGAGCAGAATACCTTCCATAATATGATATATGGATATACTTACAGGTAACCAGATGCGTCATATATTATCATTGTGTGACTGAATTCGATTGAATGTTCACCTTATACTCAGTCAGGCAACCGTATTCCTACAAGGTTAACGTTGTAAGGCAAATACAATATAATACATCAATTATAATTCTGCCGTAGTCAGGAGTGTATTTTGACCCTACACTTTGAGCGTTACTAAGTCACGAATGCTAAGGCTGGATAAATAACGAACATCAGATGTAGTGGAACAATGCATGTCTTGGATAGTCTGCCAGTCCAGGAATTTCAAAACGTGCAGTTTCATCTGAGAATGAATATCTAGCTGTGTTAACACTACGATTACGTCTTCCTATATTAATATTTAGTTGGCTAAGTTGATCATGATGCCATGTCATTATGTAATAACAAAATATATTCCCTGCTCTTAACCAGTGTCATTCACTTTGTTTTTAACAGCATTGCATCATTTCGTTTTACCGTTATTTCAATTGTAAACCAAATACAGATTTCACGATTGGTGTTTATCGTTGGACGACAAACACTTACTACTAAATGTACCGAAGCGAAGTCAAAGAGGAACACTTGTGTATAATACGTTTCCTTAAATTGATTTTGTTGTGTTGTATTGTGTTTTGTTGTGTTGTGTTGTGATGTGTTTCTATAACCATACATATGGAACCTTTCCCCATTCATTTGAGTATAGCTACTGCGTCATATACTTGCATGGCCTCACATTTATAACATACTTAATGTTTAATAGCTTGCAATCATAAACCACTGCTGCAATCGTCCAGACGATAAACGTTTAAATATTGATACTTCAAGGTGACATGAGGTCAAAACAAACATACAATATTAATTACGCATGTTTAGATTTATATGACGGCGGTACGCTGAAACAGACTAGCAGATTAACAAACATTGAATTACACAGGCCTTCTCATCATTAACCTTCCAGTGCACGTCTCTGATCAATATGATAATAGAAATGACATTTGCAGATTATGTCCTCATGATTAGTCAGCCGCTTGAGAAAAATTCACTTTACCCAATTATCCGTTATCTAAGTTCCTAAATGTCTGTACTAACCATACTAAAGGATATCATGACATAATGTCATGGACTTGTTTCACATAACTGATGGAATGTTTATAACCAATTATATAAACTCTTAGCGCGAGTGTGATAGATATTTCCCTCAAGACATCTTTTTTAAACTTATTAATACTATATGGCAATCCCACGTTGCAACACAATCGTTAAGGTAAACATATGGAAAACATAATGATATACTAGGAATGTTGATACTGTCAATGCGGTCGATTTTGTTTTTGTTTTTTTCACACATATACAGTTTAATTTTGGGTTTTGCTAATTGGCAAAATGCAGACAATAAAGAACGAAATAGTGTTATAAAGCGCTGAACAGTTATGATCGAGCATTATATATAAATGTGTTTACTGTAAATTAGAACTTGTCGACAAACACTCTTCTCTAGATCTAGAATTGCCATTTGGTACTGTAAAAGATATCCCTAGCTTTGTATCATTCGTAAGTCGTTTGCAAGTAATTGTACTGAGTGTAGGTAACGATTATTTATTATCCTTGTTGTACGTTTCGTAAGTGATATATAGTAAACTTGGTATATATGTCTTTCAATTTTGAGTTTAAACTCTTTTTATGCATATAGTGCAAAAGTGAAGTCAAAGAAGATGACAAGAATTCGAATCTCTTTAATAATGGTAATCTAAATGAATTTTACTTCACATGTTTACATCAAATTCCTTCTGAGATGCATGGTGGTATCTGAATATTTTCTAGAAGAGTAACATTACATATGTTATCGTTCATTTACAAGTATGTTGAACACAAAGGATTTACATTAAAAATAATGATTTTTTTTTTCATTGGATTAAATATACAATGTTAAGATAATAGCAACCCTTGATTTGCTTTGATTTGATTTTGTTTTATTTGATTTGATTTTGTTTTATTTGATTTGATTTGTTTTATTTGCATTTATTAGGTAATAACTATACAAGTACATATTAAATACAAGGTATAAAAATCACTGACGATAACACATAAAAAGCACTTTTCCCATGTAGTCCTCGTATGGAGATTTAAGATGCCATGGCAAAAATGGTATAGAAAAATGCATTTCAATAGACATGACAGAAAACAAACCCTCTGAAAGAAATTGTGATTCTGCGCATAATTAGCCATCGTCTATTTCACTCTTCCATACACGTCTATGTAATCAATTCTTTTGGTCACATCATGTCTATGTGCTTGATTGAATTTAATGAACTTTTAATCAATAACCCTTAGGCATCGTCGTTTGTGGCACCTATCCACTTCAGACACATTTCTCTCTCTTTCACAAGATTATCCTTATGAATCACTCATTTGCTCAAGAGGAAATAACTAATAAGAAAGTCAAACAGATATAATACAACATGCTAGACATTTTCGATCTCGGTTAATGCAGACTATGATATGAAAAGTGCTACGTTAAAACAGGTTAAAACAACAGTGCTATAATAATTTAATTCAACTATCGGATATAAAACCCTCATATTAACCTGTCGCCACTGACAGCAAGTTATATGTGTCGTCATGTTGTCCATACGCGCTATATTTTAGGAATAGAAGGACGACATTAACTTTATGCAATTGTTTATGTCCTGACGTGAGCATAATATTAACAACAATTATGATATTATGTTAATTTCTCCATTTATGTTGTGTATGATTGTTGGGTATTTAAACATGTTTTAACAGAAAAGTTAACGGTTGAGTTTGCTGCCACCTGTCATGTGTGTATTGTTAGACATATAAAACACAGTGCCTTAGGGTGCTAAATTATTCATAAAATACAGACCTGTATTTGTTAGTTTTAAGTCTCTCATTCCATTGCAACATAATGAAACCGACTACATGATAGAATTAAAACACTGGAAAACTTGCAGGGTATTTCTCACTTGTGTTATTACATCGAGTGCCTTCTACAGCAAATACAAAGAAGGTTTGTCAACTCATCTGGCCCATCAAGAATGTCATACGAACATCAGGTGTGTTTAAACATGATCAATAAGTGCCAACTAAGAAAATTAATAAGGGAAATTTTGTAGTATTAATTTATTGCTGATTAAGTGTCAGATGGCATCTAGGCGAACGTTTTTTACAAAGGGACTGACGGGGGCATTCGTATTGCGGCGTTAGAGGTGAAATTCTTGGATTGTCGCAAGACGAACAACTGCGAAAGCATTTGCCGCTTGGCTATTAGACAAGTTATATATAATGAATTGGGGACTAGACGCGGCACTTAAAGCTGTGCATTTAAAATAGGATCTGCCAATTTATAAATTATATTGCTTGAAGGAAGTCATATTTGCGAATAATGCTCTTCAAACCCAAAAGACGGTATCAGCCAATCAACAACCTTAGATTAATAAATCCTTCATCAATTTTTGCAAGGAAGAATTTTATTTTTCACATTAATCGCACTCGAAATATGAATATATCTCCACTTAGTGTTTCAAATATAACTTTGAAAATTGTCCTACTTTTAATTGGACGGTCTGTATACCAGTCTGGGCCAAGGTTATAATATAAATATACATGTGCCAGGTATATTTGACACGGCCAAATGCGTTAACCATATGTTCATCCTGCCATGTGCTATATTTGAAAACAAAACATTAGAAAAGATATTCTTTGCAACTGTCAATCAAAGAAATTTCTGAAATTATTTGATAAGGTAAATGCTGATATCGCAGGAAATTGAGTATTTGATGATTTTGTTATAATTGATTTTCTATTTCACATACATATCTATTCTGATTTTGATATTACATCCGTAATTGTCTTGGTACAACAGTGATTAACTTGTGTTTACACACCTTCTTATCTTTCTAGTTATTAATGTGACTGCTGGTTTATTTAAACGATGGTTTATCTATTCATCTTGATAAATTTTTCTTTTCACCAAGAATTTGAACGCAACATTGCATTCTGATCTATCTCATGATTTTATAAATGATTACTCGGCTTTACATGATGGATTAACTTTTTTATGAAACCAAATTACTTTCACGACTGTTTTAAGGACGGGGTCCATTTATCGTTAAGTGGAGGTGACTTGAGCATTCACATGAAATAGAATATAGTAAAGGTGAATAGCGGAATGATCTTTCATGTAAAGGGAATAATTTGTACTTCTGTGTCTTTGATAGTAACTGGGTTTTTTATTATTTTTTTTAAATGGCCAGGATGAGGATTTGATATTTATTTTAGATTGTTGCTTATTGACCATTGGAACATATTAGTTCAGAATCTGGTGATAGCTTGCCTCATTATCCATGTAGACTGAGAAATGAACCTCGAATTATACAATGTGCTTTCTAAAGTAATATGTTTCTAGACTTCTAACTATAGACATATACAATGTACAGCATCGTTAAAGTAAGTCTCAATGTCCTTGAAATGTCAGCTTTACTGTAAATACAATCATATCGCATTGCGAGTTATGCAATAGCTATGATACGAGCAAAAGATGTGAAGTGATAATAAGCATACGGTCGAATATAATCCCCTGCCCCTTCAATGGATTCTTAATATAGTAGTTGTGATCATAGCATTAATCGTGTGTTTCCCTTGAAATACCCAACAACATATGTTCTTTTGTTATATTTTGGAAGGCTTTGTTATTAGTTACTGGTAAAAGTGTATAATGCTAACATTTAATAGCCTCTGTTATCTTTTCTCTCGAGCACAAAATAAAAAAGCAGTACATGCTGGTTATACACTCATAGCTGTGTAATTGTGTAACTTGTATGTTATTTAATAGCGTTTGTCTATTAGGTTGTTCTATATTGTTGGCTATTGTTTCGATATGGTGCGATGGATGGCTTAATAGACAGGTAGTTTTCATTTATTGGATATGTAAATTTACCATCGTTATTATGTGACTGTGTGTGTGTGTGTGTGTGTGTAAATTCATAATTTATCGCTTTGTTCTTCTAGTAACGAGTTCTGTGTGACTAATTTTGTGTGCATTTTTCTTACTTGTCCCACGTTTGGATATACAGCTTTATCTATGTTTAAATATCTAATCTTTTACAGAAGCAATCATAATTTCTCTTATATATTGAAACATTCACATTCAAACAATTCTAGTAGACGGTGATTTATCGAGCAATTTGATTTTCATTTTGACAAAATTATTCATAGAGAAATTCTAATTTGTTCTATATTATTTGTGTCATGATTTATAATTCAAACTGACAAAGAAAAAGACTGTTAAAGGCTGTCTGTATTTGTGTGTTCTGTGATTAACATGTCGAGATGCAAACTATATGCATGTTTTGTTTTGTTTTAATTTTTATTGTAAATCCAATAAATGAGCAAGGAAGAGGGGGTATATATTATATTTAATTGAACATGTCCTCAGCCATATAGTTAGTGGTTACAAAACACTGTAATCATCCTTATCTCATTTCAGCATTGGAGAATCTTGAATGTATGTATGTATGTATGTATGTATGTATGTATGTATGTATGTATGCATGTATGTATGTGTGTGTGTATGTATGTATGTATGTATGTATGTATGTATGTATGTATGTTAGGCAAGTAGGTGCCTAACTAGCTAGGTAATTATGTATGTGTTATAAAAATAACGTATTAAAACCAGGTCCTTATTTTGAAATTCAATGCATAAATTATTCATTTCTCCACCTCCTAGTGCCTGTATTATTTGCAATTCGCACCTAGATGCACATACCCACCGATGACGGGATTGTTATTTTTTAAAACATATTTCACATGATAGTGAGTGATGATTGGTGTACAATGTTGAATTTTGAAATACATGCCCGTGTATATGTAGGTAGGTAGATAGGTTGGTTGGTTGGTTGGTTGGTAAAGTCCACACGTCCTCGATCTACTCTATATGCTCGTTTTAACTCATCATATGTTGCAATTGTAATTTCCTGTTAGTGGGTAAACAATGTTTTTATCGTTCCACGTCAGACTTACAAAATAATTTACTGGGTTGATATTCTGTAATCTAGGGCTTCCTCGCTGAGTTATGTACATCTGAATCGTTTTATTTTGATTCATAGTCAAAGTGTGTAAGGATGACGTTTACCGTTATGCTATGTGTAAAACAGTGAATGTATCTTTAGCTATCGTGCTTTCCTGTACTCTTTTGTAAGTATAGTGCGTAAACACATTCTCAAGGAATAGGAAATTAAACATTACGTATACTCATATATTGTAGAATCTCGTCAAGAGCTTGCTCAAAGATTGGTTTTCAAACAAGCGGGACATTTAAATTTCTACATAATTCACTACAAGGCGACTAGTAAATAGTTTGTTTCTATTGATACTCTGTCGTTCTGTAGACATCATATGCACCAGGCTCGTCTATTCACCAGGAGTACTAATTTTCTATAATTTCTAATCTACAGCATTCTTACGTCATGCAGATGATTGTTGAATGCTAACTCCAGCGCAACTACTACATCATATTTTATCTTATCTAGCTTTATATCATAATGTGTTTTAGTTGATTTTTTTCTATTTCACTAGGGTTTTCATTAGGTTTTTTAGCTTTATACTGTTGCTGCTGCAGCTGTTATCATCATCATCATCATCATCATCATCATCATCATCATCATCGTCGTCGTCGTCGTCGTCGTCGTCGTTAATGTTTTTGTAGTTGTTGTTGTTGTTGTTGTTGTTGTTGTTGTTGTAGCTTTTTGTTTTGTGTTTTACTCTTCACCATCATTTATTGATTCTGCGTTAGAGCACCCTGATCTAACTATAGGGCAACCTCCACGAGAAAGTAAAACTCTAGCAAGACAACACTAAAATAGCTGTAAACCTGTCAATCGTATTCTAAAATGAACATTTTTCTCCATTATTTTTTTACAATAATACGATTAGGTTGCTAAATAACTCGAGGTTTTGTTTAGTCATCGGCTAACTATGTAACGATTGCTGAGCAGTAAAAAACAGTTCATATAGCAGTTACCAATTACACTGAACCTATATAATGCAATTACAGGTTTGTTAGAAGAAGATTAGTGCTAAAGTATTGTCTAAATAAAACTCTAGACTGAAGGTGACAACTATGTAAAATATGTCAACGAATATACGATGGGTAAACCGAACCATGACGTGCAATCGGGGTTAAATACATCTTATAACATGTAACAATTTTGACAGTATTTAGAAAATACAATTGTCACAACAAAATGAATGGAACCGTACCTGTTATTGCCTGAAGATGAAGGAGTCACCGAAACAGCAACGCATAGACAATATGACATGACGATCAACACTATCATGATGTGAGCTTCTGTCTCTGCCATGGCTTGAATGAAAGCTGTAGTAACCAGATGGCACATAAACGTCAATTAGCAAACACTGCCGAGTGTCGTTGAGCAGCCGAGGTTGTACTGTTGATATGTGAGCACAGTACAAGGTCTAAACACGAAATGGCCTTGTTATGTACAGGAATTGATGTGTTTTCCACTCCCTCTGAACTGTAGGGGTCAGTCGCCAAGGGGTTTGACATACATCGGTCTCTCTTATGCTCATGATGTACCTTCTCTGCCCACTGCTATATATAGCTCTCTACATCTGCTAGCTGGCTGAATCAGAATAAACGATAAGGGGCTAAACTGAGCAGGCGCACAAAGTCAAATTACTAATAAACCAATGACATTCCATGTTACTCGTTTCAAAGTGGCTATTTTGTATATTGTTTAAGTGAATCTTGATTAAAGCATACGTTTAGACTACAAGTAAATCGTCATCGTACCATGACTTAAATTACAACCCTCGTGTAAATGTACCCATACATTAAATGAAGCAAAAACAATTATGCATATATGTTGCAGGAAACAAGCAGAATTTACGGCGGCGAGGGGGGGGGGGGGGCTAAGGAGAAATGAAAGTAGGTATGAAATAATTTGTTCATGAATTGAACCATATTGAACGTCAAGAGCAGTCTAGTACCTTGTACATACACACACAAAGATATATATATATATATATATATATATATATATATATATATATATATATATATATATATATATATATATATTATGGATAGTACTATAACGTTGACTCTTTGAGCAAAAGTTAATTAACAATCAAGGGCAGTCGTTTACCTCATACGTTTGTAAAATTCTTCACTTCATTTTAATACCTACCGTATATTTAATATGAGACATTTAATAACCAAGCGATTGTTTGTGTCTGCCTTAAATCTCTTTCAGGTTAACATATTGTATAGTATAATATAGTAAATAAGAGAGGGTATTGAAAACAATATTAATATTCAAGTACTCTATGGCATTCAATAATGTGTATACTTTTAAAATATATGCCTAATATGTATTATGTATGAATGCTGAAGTCGATTGCACTGTTATTAATATAGCGTACCATACAATTGTACATCTCCAGAATGTGGGAAGGTGGATGTACCGTATAATTCGTATAATTTCACCCCAACATATTCTCTATGTAGCCTTTTAATGGGCACGAAAACCTTTAGGCTCATGGGGTGGGGGGGCTACATTTTTTGAGAGCGCGACGTAGGGGGAGGAGTGTCGAGTGTCTTCGAAAAAAATTTTGACCAAAATATGTTATTCTCAGCCCCCCCCCCCCCCGTTTGTTCCCTAACGCGCCACAGCACATTTTCACCTTCACAGCATCTCATAGAACGTAAATAGGTCCCATACTATTATTATATACGAATGACATGATATGCAACACATATGTAGTGACGAAGAGCGTCGTCCCCATTTCTATTTTTACTCGATTGCCAACTGTTGCTGTGTGTGTTTATATGGTGGAATCATAGAAGATCCACGAGATCCATATTCCTGAATATACTTCTCCTATGTGCTCTCCGTGATGCGACAAGCATCATTGTGCAACCGTAAGCTTTTAGCAATTGTAAGGTATATGTAACCATTGGTTATCTTTTACTCGTGAATTGCACTGGATAACGGCATTTGTGAGAACGAAGTTTACTTCCATTTTCATAAACGTCAGATCCCTCACCCACGCCCTAAATTCATATACTCTCTGACTATTTATAGAGTACACTACGTCTGTTACTCAGTATTCATCATTGGAGCAAATATTATTTCAAATGCTAAAAATAATGTCCCTAAATGATATTAAAATTAGATAGCTAATATAACAATGATGGTTCAGTGTTCGGGAACTGATGCACGAAATATAGTCGGATGTTCATGTAATTCCCCAGCAGACAACGTCGTACGATTCACAGCTGAGCACTATAACCGTCGATGTTAAAGTGTAGGCTTTTAAACGTGTGTATGTTGTATACCTAATTATTTTACGTTGGCCATGTATCCCTCGTCCCTCATAACAAGCTATGATCGCCATGTTGTATATTTTATGAAAGCAGAAATCACAAATACGTATTTTCTCTTCAAATTTGCTCATTACTATAATTGTACACATTTAAAAATTAGAGTTATCAATGTGTACACAAACAAAATTTGTAAGCTGACTAAATTAGTAAGCAATGCTACCATATATATATATATATATATATATATATATATATATATATATATATATATATATATATATATTTGTGTGTGTGTGTGTGTGTGTGTGTGTGTGTACTGTTTGTTTTGAAAGATCGGTTCAGAATCCTATCGGGAAGGTATGCCCATTAACGTTAACCTGGAAAACAATCAAACTGCATAGCTTTAATTTAATGCACCTTCGGTACATATATGTGCGCCACTGGACAATTCGCCTCTCTGATAATGATTCCGATGATTCCGTTCTAGTTTTGCCCTCGGCATCAACACTCGTAAAATAAATCGCATTGCCTGTACATGTCCTGTACAGTTTATCACCCAGTTGTTACAATGACTGAATTGATATTTCATGTAAATAAATACGTAATGACGGGGATGCAACATGTCTTGTCAATTCCTAAGGGAGTTCAATGGCTCCTTGTGTCTACAGAGTTTGTATATTTTGGTTTCAAAATGGGATTTAGAAATCGAATCCATCATGACTCTTCTACAAAATTACTTTATAATTAAGATTTGTTCATGGGATACATTTCATTTGGTGAAGTAGAACAAATGTTACATGTCACAGTCACTTCTTAAAGTAAGGAAATACAGCTTATATGCATTCGATGTGTTCTTTCCACCCGTTTGCACGTTCATCTTATATGCAGAAAACTATTTCAATTGACCAAACGTTTACAAATGACGCAATAAGTAGCTGAGACGACCCTATTTTCGATTAACGTTTCGTTGTAAATACACTTTCATGATCCACAATAAACCGTATTTAATCCTAATTCGATATCACTCCGTGTGTGGTAGAAGTTTCTGATTATGCACAAAGAGATGATGTTTTATAATCACGTCAGAACGTTATCACAAAGCATATCCGATGAGAGTTCTACGACTTTGTTGACATGATTAGGCAAGTATTTGTTGATACAATATGTCAATATGATAGCAAATATGAACTATAATATTACAGACGTATATATACATCAACATGATAAATAAATAAACAGACCGTATTTCAGTAGTCAATCCATCCATCTAGTATCTATCCATCCATCCATTCACACACACACACACACACACACACACACACATACACATACATACATACATACATACATACATACATACATACATACATACATACACACACACATACATACATACATACATACATACATACATACATACATACATATCAGCAGTTATTTACTCAGGATTCATGATAAACATTATATAGATAACGATGTTTATCCCCCCAAAATCGACTGGACACAAAATTTACACATTCATGTCTTACATCTTCTTTTCCATGTTCTGAAAGAGCCTTTAGCAGCACTAACACTCAGGTATCGTGCTGACCACTTCTTGGTTTGATGCGGGATGCCAATCAACTTAAAACCAGGTATTACTATTACACGTTTGTGAACTAATCCTAAACTGCCGATCACTATGACAACGATTGTACAAAAGAACCCTAGGTTATTAATTTCAAGAGAGAGTGGCATATATTTATCAAATTTCTCTGTGTAACACCTGTCGATGTAACCATCAAATGGAACTGAAACTTCAACTAGGAAAACTTCGTGGCCAGTTGTATCAATAATGGTTATGTCAGGCCTTATTGCTGTAGTTGTGAATGATTCTAAAGTACCGAAAAGAAGTACCGAAAAGCATGGTCTTGGTTTTACTTGTATTCAGTGTTAACTTGTTAGCCAAGCCAGGCCTTGACATGCATTATTTCCTCTGTGAGTGTCACTTCAATATCAGCAACTGAATTGCTTGAATAGAAAATAGCCGTGTCATCTGCATACATAATTACTTGAGCCTTTATAACTGTTTCCGTCATTGATATAAAGGATGATATATAAAGGTCCCAGGATTGAACCTTGGGGTACCCCACAAGAAATGCCCATGCTTTCTGATAATGTGGAATTTAACTGTACAACTTGTATACGGCCCTTTAGATCGGCACGGAACCATGTCAATGCACTGCCTTGTATTCCAAATTGATGTAGTTTCTGAAGCAGCAGTCCATGATCTACTGTATCGAATGCTTTCTTCAGATCTAGAAATATTTCACCAGTTAGTGGTTTACGATCAACATTATTAAATAAAATATATGTAACATGAGTAAGGGCCGTTGCCGTGGAGTAACCTGGCCTGAATCCTGACTGACATCTATTTGAGTCACAATGTCATTCTCATCTAGATAGCTGTACAGCTGATCATGGACAGCTCTTTCCAATAGCTTAGAAACTACAGGGAGGATAGATATTGGTCGGTCATACGGTGACGTCAGTTCTATCCCCTTCTTTAAATAATGGCACAACCCTAGCTCGTTTCCACTCTGCAGGAACCTGTCCTGTCTGTAGAGACATATTAAAGATGTATGTCAATGAAAATAATATATACGAAGCCGCATATTCAAGTAACCGTGCATTGACATTAGTCAATACCAGTGGCTTTAGCAATACAGAGTTTCGACAATTGCCTACACACGTACTCAGTGGTTATGGGCTTAAAGTAGAAGTTACTGTCACATTGGGTTAAAAGTGTAGTATTTGTAAACTCATTGCCAGCTTGGATCCAATTGTAGTAAAAAAGTTATTAAAAGTTATTTGCTATTGTTTTTGTATGGGTGGTGATATGATCATGTACTTTCAAACTCATTTATAAATTATGACCGACTTATTCAGACGTGTTCTCATCTAGTGAACTTTGTTTTTTTTCGCACAATAACAAATACTGCTGTAGAAATGACGCGACGAAGATACCAGTTCATGGAATTGATAATGGACTACTCGTTCAAGCACACCTTCCACGTGGCTGGGAAAGGAGACGCCGATAGCTAGTACTTCAACTTTTGTGTTGTATGAAATTAACAATACTGAGATATGACATGTATGTGAACTCGAACCACCAAACTGATAGAGGTTGAACTTTCGTCGAGACTTTGACTAGCTAGGAGTGCTAAGGTGCCTCCATCTCGTAGTATATAACATCTTAAATCCTGACTGTGTGTGAGTTCATCCAGTGTATGTCCATCTTATGATCTCTGTACCTCGAATTAGCCAAGCGACTGAGACTGTCACCCTAGAATTCTAGAAGTCTCGCTTTCCCCGTATCCCCTTATTTACACAGTTGTCATTCAGTGTTTTATGTCTATGACTAAAACTGTTATATACATGTCTGTCTGTCTGTCTGAATATATATATATATATATAAACTATAGCTCACTTTGACGTTACCTCTATTGAATATTTTGTGGAATCCTTTGGGAAATACCTGTCAATGAGGTGGCGGAATTGATTTCCGATATTTGATTTGACGTTTTTACTGTATGGTGGGTCAAACCAGATGGTATAGTTTCGTCTATTCTTCCTTCTTACTTTATCACCACCTTAATTACTTATTTATGTAGCCTCTTGCTTATTGCTGCAGGAAGATGCTTGATGATTGATGGCAGGTGGTTCGAATTAGAGTGAACATATACTGGGTGGCCATTCGGTTTCCTATATGGGTAGCACTTTCTGCTTGCAAGATTCAATGTGATATCTAGGTAGTTGACAATCTTCAAATTAGACTCTATCGTTTATTCAGACTAACCAGTTCTCATTTGTAATTATATGTATATCGCAGTTGTTGATACAGAAAAAAACGACGTTCTATTTTCGAAAATGTCGATCGTGCTGCACGGTTACATTTTTGGGTTACACGATCGACATTTTTGGTTTTCAATCGTATCATGCATGTTGTAAACACTGTCTATTTATTAGACACAATAAAGCATTTCTTGGACTACATCGCGATCGGCTTTTTACATCAATCGAATAGAACGGTTACATTGCTTTGTCTATGAGATAAACATTTTTGATTTTCATCCCTGCCAAAAAGCATTTCACAACTTTGTTTCATTTTTAAAATGCCAACTGTGCTGTGATATTAGGCATAATCCCTCTATGACTGATTTTTGTCTACACGATAGACATTTTGGCTTTGCATGATTTTACCGTTTGTTTGTTTTCTGTTGTTTTGTGAATTCATGAATAAATTAAGTGGCAGGGCGATTTACGGATGTCCTCTGGACACGTCCCTTTGGAGTTGCTCCCCTTTCGTGTTACATGTACCGCCATTAGTCGGATCAGTGGATGTTTACACTCACGGCATAATGCGTTAATGTGGGCAAATAACTAGTGAGTTTGTTCTTGAATTAGGAAGCTACTAATTAATGCAAAGCTGATAACCTCAGATAAGACAGTGATATCAGGTAGGAAATAGAAAAAAAAACAGTGAGAGGAAACAGTATTTGAAATATACAGAAAATAATATTACAAATCCGGAAAATCGCAAGAATAAAATTGATTATATGTCCTTTTCCCTCTGGTTTTACTTCGGGGTAAAAATACGCAATTGTCTCCGAACTCCCAGAGAGTGTAGGAAGTGAAATAAAGCTTTCCTGTTCTGATATGTTTGTATTTCGATATCAGAAAATTGATTTACTTTGTCCCGAGTTTATAATGATGAAACATGCGGCTGACATATGTTTACATTGTTGTGTACAGTGAGACATATGATGGCAGAACTATAATTACATATCTCTTAAAAATGCTGGCATTAGTGCCTTTACATTATAAACCTTGAATACGGTGACCTTTGATCCTTGACAACCCTATTGTTTATATATGTTGAACGTCCTTTAAACTGACGAATAAACTACGGCTAGTATACATATTATCATATCATGGACAATCCGTCCTTTTGCTCCCCCCCCCCCCATAATATATCAACATGATAGTCCACATCGTCAAGTTGGATTGTTCATGGTCATGAAAGTGCATAAGAGTGACTTATACTAACTGTCACATCGGTTCATTCAAAGGAATCGTTCATGAATCCTTAAGGTTATTGAATCTAGTACTGTAATACTGTAGAACTTCAAAAATTATCCGCCGTCAGGTGGTGAACATTATAGAACAAATTAGGTGTAAATTGTTGGCAAAAAAGGTTTTATCATTTATATTTCTATTGTATTGCCGACATGTCATCTTTCATGCTAATGAAGTTAAAATGCTATATTCTTATCAAGCAAAACCGATTAGATAAAATGCTTATTTCTTTTAAAGAAACTTTCATTTAGCTAAGGGACAACGCTCAGACTGATTCTTGTTATTATCTTTATTTGTGAACACATCAATTGCTTCATGTAATAACACCCAGATATAGCACTGTGGTCTTTTACACAACTTGTAGTAAAGTGTCCATGACACAAAATCTCCTTGAAACAAACAGAACAATGAGTCATTTCTAATTCCAAATAATTTCTGACATTTGTATTAGGGTGCAACAACTATTGTCATTTACAGTTGTCATGTCAACCTTATACGTGTATGTAGCAATAAAAGACCTTTGTGACATATCATTCCAGGGTTTTTTAAACTATCATTGACGTTGATTTACAGTATTTTGCCCTTTAATATTCAGTCTCAAGATTTATTATTTATGTAAGATTCAAGAATAAACAGTGAGATAATTGAGAAATTATATCGAGTAAAACTATATTTAAGTTACTAAAAGTACTTTCGATTCAGGTGAGAGGGGAGGTCAAAAGAACGGGGGCAATGGGCCTTCTTCCGTTACTTACCATGTCATCAGGTAAAGTAAAGCACAACATAATGTTTTGCTAGAATGTCTCTACTATTGATTCATGCTATTTACATATCAAGTCCAAAAACAACCATGTTATCAATATAAAGGTGCCCTTATTTGTTGTCCGTTTCTCATTACCAACATCAAAATAACCAGATTTAAACTGAATGCCTTCTGTAAGGCATAAGGGTATAGTCTTGCAATTTCATGATTTATGCAAGAAATTTAGCTCTATATCTGTGATTCGTCAAGTGTCAATGAAAGTTAGTTGTCAAAAATGTTGTTGAAATGCCCGCCACGCCTCCTATTCTCAGCACAGGAAAGCTTGCCATCCTCGACTTCACTCGGCTTTTGTGATCCCCTAGCCCTACATACCCGGGATATGGCATGTGCATGTTGAACTTCCTTCGAATTCTGTCCCACCACGAGTTTACACATTCCTTAATCACTACGGGAAAATTGTCAAGATTTTGTTGAGTGGCGCACCCTCACTGTACACTAATTATATAATAGTCAATGTATAGGCCACCATTATTGATACATTGTCGCAAAATTTTCTTTGTAGGCTAGGTGAGGCTTGGTCTATTTTCCACATTTTGACCACACACATTTGGGTATAAATTATAGATTATTACACTTGATAAATATGTGAGAGTTACAGATACAGAGCTAGCGGTAGTTTGTTATCGAGAGAAATCGGAAAAGAACACGGTAAAAAGGAGACGGTTTGAGGTCAATATAATACTTCCTAAACTTCTAATCGAAAATCTAAAAAGACAAGATTTCTCTTTATTCATCTACATTAGTGTGTGAAATTTGAAAATGATAAGTCTATATTTAATGAAATTGAAATGATGATAAATATTTCACCTGTTTGTGAACTCCGCACTCATTCAGAAAAAAACATTGTTTTCTGGTGAGTTTGAATAACTTAAATACCCTACCTCTCGGTCTTCTTTTTTCTTGTGTTGGTGCAGCCAATGCAGAGTGCAGATCCAAGGGAAACACAAAATAAGGTTGGCATGAAACCCCTGAAAACAGAGTCTTTCTCGTAGAGCATGAGTATGAAGTTGGTGTCAGATTCAGATTCAGGTAGCGTCATATTGAGCATCAGATGGCCTCAGATCCAAATACATCCGACGGCAGTGAAGCAGAATCCTTCCCTGTAGTCTCGATCTCAATGGTATTATTTCATGTTTGAGTCCATCGAGTGTCTTCGGATCTGAGGCCATCTGACGCTCAATATAACGTTCATAAGATGACGCTACCTGAATCTGAATCTGAATCTGACCCCAACTTTATACTCATTCGATCGATTATTTACTCAAATTGGTCATTAATATTCATCGGATTACTACCAAAACCTAATCAGTTCTTGCCATTACCCTACCGAACATGTCTATGCAATTTCATTTGAATTGATGCAGCCGTTTTTTCGGAAATGGTGATACAGACACACACACGCACATACACACAGACTTCATCACTATATTAAAACCTTCCTTACAGAAGGTAGAAATGTATTTCCATTTTCGCCCACCCTTAATATTTTGCAGTGTCTGAACTGTCGACATCATCTTCAGTTATGGCGGCGACGAGGCTTGTTCACGAACAGATGCCTTTCTTTCATGACAGAAGTTATTCTAGTGGGGAGCTCTGAATATGTCAGTTGTGTACCGCAGAGTAGCTACCTGGGAAAGGGCTTGTTACGAGGGATAAATAAAAAGGAGATAGAGAGGAGGAAAAGGAGAGGCAGAAAAACATGATTATTATTTGTTTCTCTTTTCTTATAAATCGACCAACCGACCGACCGACCCATAGTTGACGTGAACAAGGTAATGAGAAACATTTTTAAAAATAGGGTCACTCTAACCATTGCAACGACTTTTTCTTGTCAACGAGGACAAGGTCTGGCCATCATCGTCAGTACCAGTATTTCATATGAAAGTTGAAATATCTTAATATCGTCATTTTAGCCCCCCCCCCCACCCTCCAACCCCTTGGCCATATTAGCAACACATGTACAGTTTCACATACATGTGTTTACCTCGCATACAGACAGTTATTAAAGGTTTGGACTTTCATGATTTCGTCTGGTTCTTTTGCTGATTTTGATAAATATAAATATAAATTCGTTCTGCCAGAGTGCAAACGTTTTGAAAAAGTAAGACCGTTTTGAATTTAAAATAAGTATCAATGAAACCTTGACGGATGAAATTCTGAATCTATATCAGTCGAAACATTATTCATCTGAAAAAATATTTTATTATATTCACTAAAATATTAATCTATCAATATTTATGTAACTTAAGCTAGATGGACTTATCATACACTTGCGTCACTCTTTCAATTATTAATTAGTCTTGCAACTGATTGATTTAGATATGAATAATGCTCTACTGCATCATTCCCTTTCGTTCATTAGAGCACAAACATTTTCTGGGATATAAAATCTATGAAATGACAGGTGCACAGAATGTATTCTGGGACAATGTGTTAGGTAGATTCATGTATGTATATAATAGTATGTATGTATGTATGTATGTATATGTATGTATGTATGTATGTATGTATGTATGTATGTATGTATGTTTGTATGTATGTATGTATGTATGTATGTATGTATGTATGTATGTATGTATGTATGTATGTACGTACGTGTGTGTGTGTGTGTATGTGCGTGTTTGCGCGCGCATATGAATTTATGTACAGAATATCCACATCCACATGTCGCTATTCTGAAATTATTCACATAAAATCGTAAAACGATATTTGACATACATTTCTATAACGGGTTGCTGCATAATATAGCAAGCCGTAGTTGTTGTATAACGTTATCATCCTGCAGCAGCTGTCTATAGCAACACTGCAATGTGTTACTGTGGGGTCAATGTCGCTATAAGTCGGCATACTAGGACGTTGACAATCAATCAATCAACCAATCAATCAATCAATCAATCAAAAGAAAACTCTGATGTTCAGTAGCGTTGTAAGAGTCCAAATTAAGTGGTAGCAATGGTAACACTGCTTTCACGCTGTTCACAAAAATATCCCATTATGCAGCAGGTAGATAATTCCATTCATTGACTTGTTGTGAGCACTTTACCTGGAAGGAGTATTCTTCTAACTATTCCACACAAACACTTACTAGCCTGACAATTTGTCATCAGTAATGCAGTAAGCAATCGATTGATTGATAAGTGTTGGTGTCAAGGCTAAATATTACATTGGCAATGGCATCGGCTAGGTGATAGTGGTTATGGCAATTTGCATGCAGATAGTAGAAAGGAATTGTCACAAAGTGGTGACATATTTAGTAAAGTTATTGGCCTAGGGTCAGCGACATTAGGTTTACCCGTCAGAGTTGTGGACACGATATGGAAATCAGAAGCATGTGTGCTCGCATACAGTATCACTTAAGTAGTAAATTAGCATAATATGTCTCGACAGATGACTGGATAAACACCTTGATTGAATTTGCATATACTATCATGGAATTGATGGAATTTGCATATACTATGAAGTGACAACCGGTAACAATTATGATCATCCAATCGTGTGTGGCAACCGAGTTGTTTTGACACTAGTATAAAAGGGGCAAGGTTTGACATTTCTGGGAGCTGAACTCTAGATTTTGATCTGTGATATACCTTGATGAACGTTGATGTAGTATGCTGTTGGATTCCCGAACTCTTTTATTGATTTGCCGGGACTGTGATGATACATTATGTAGACCTGCGTATTTCATCACTCAGGAAAATCGTGAGGATCGTCTACGATTTCTGTGTGTTGTGGTATACACAGTGTGTCCCAAGTCTGTGCTTTGATACGAGACAAAAAGACTTTACATCGAATACGATTATGAGTAGTTTTTATTTGCTATAACCAGCCATCAGTCATTTTCAAGTGTACTCTAAGTTATAGATGTAACCATATTTTTTTCGTACAAGTAATTTCGGTGTACAAATTGTTAACGTTGAATATCTTTTTTATCAGATAGAAATTATACCAGTTCAAGTTAAACCTGTGAACTGTGTTGCCATGGTGTGTTCTTTCTTAATTCTCCAGCGAATGTGGCCCCTCTCAACCGTGCACTTTAGAAAACTCGGCTTTCGTGACAGGTATATAGCCTGATGAGCTACGATTTGGCGGTTGACAATTTCTTTAACATATATCCTGAGGGTAGAAAATCACACACCCACATACACACACACAACCCCCCCCCCACACACACACACACACGCACGCACAAATTAGATTATTTTATTTCAGTAAATGAACAAAACCTATGAACAGATATACAAATAGTAACAGCCTGTGATACATCCGTCATTAAAACGAATATGCATTGCATTGCATTGCATTGAAAAGATCCAATGAGGCGAAATGTGTCAGCTGATTCAACAGACACAGCTGTAGTGTCATATTGCACCATTCACTTTACATAACTTGCAAAGCAACTCACAAAAGTGTAAGGACCCATTTCCATCCAAAACTCTCTCAAGCTCTACATATTTTAATAGCATTCTACAAAATAGATATACTGTAAATGATTCATAAGTTTGATTGATGGAAGATGATAAACCTCATGCCATTAATTGCTGGATATTGTGATGACTACCTAAAACAGTGCCCTACCTAATCCCTTATATGTAACCTTATCTAGTTTGAAGAGACACAACAGTCATAAAAAAGACATTAACAACGGAAGGCATGAATAAATGATATAAGATTGTCTGACAAAACTCATTTGTTACCAATCCACGTTTTCAATTATTGCGAACGATAAGTATAATGGCATGACACTTCGGTGTGTAAAGCACGACGCTAGGTGTTAACGGTGTTCAACAAAAATACCTGTCTACTAGATTTGCCAAATTTCTGTTATTGTTACGTTACTTGAATTAGTTTTCCATTTTGGCATCACATTTTGAGTATGCCTCCTCAACATACTTGCCTGTAGTTTACAATTGATTTGGAACAGATTCTTATCTACTTTGCGCATAGTTAGGTAGTAACACATTGATACACTCGAAAACAGCTTTATTCCTCACCACATTCACCCTGTGGCTAACACGATACTAAAGTAATTGACCACCTGTATATATGAACGTGACTGAACTTTTGCTACAAAATTACTAACTTTGAATATGCCACACTTTGATTGTCGAAGGTACTTTTTCAAATCAACAAAGATGTTACCATCGTTGTACAATTTGTGGTCATTCTCGCGTTCCACTAATAATTACTTAAAATAGGTCACTACTGGATCACATCTATCACCGGATTTTATGTGGGTAAGGCCCCTACCTTCATACATCCAATTAAGAAAGTTTAACCTTGAAAAAATATCTACTTGCGACATTCCAAGAGGCATCTTTGCATCAAGTAACAATACTGTGATATACTTGAAATAAAGAAGTTATATTTTTATTTTTTATGCAGACTGTTTGATAAGCATCCCTTTGTAATTAGATACGTCGGTTAAATGCCATACGAAACTACGTTATTTATGCCCAATACTATTGTTGTATCCAGACAGTAACTAAATTCAAACGAATAGTACTGAATACGTATTTGATTTATTGAATGTATCCATTAGATTCTGTTATTAACAATGTCATTTGTTTACCTTCAAATATGCCACACTCATCATACATACACTCACTCGATAAACATGCAATTAGGGAACTTGGAATTTATTCCTTGAAATCTCCCAACAGCTGACTCTAGAGAGATATATAATGTTCTACTTGAGACAGGTCCATGTCTTCCTTAAAAAAACGTACTGCAAAGACAAGGTAAGTTTACAAAGTCAAGCAAGTAGAACGGTGATTTTCCTACTACGAATTTCGCAATGACTTACATATAAACAAAGTGCACACGCTAGAATAATACACTTTGTCTTGTCTAGTCCGACAATTATGTGTCAGTGTTGTTTTAATTATTTGTTTTACACTAACACAAAATGTCTCAATTTATGCCTTCTAATTCTATGAGTGTATGTATGTTGTTATGTAAGTCATAGCATAACCACAATTAAACACATGCATTTCACATGTTTCCGTAGTATTCAAGTAATTCAAGTTGAAGGAATCCGTTCAAGACCCGTGTCATTAATTGGCGGCGACTTTGAAATATATATACCAATTGAATTTGCAAAAAATATAACTCTCTGATCAAGCCATTACACTAATGCAATCATTGGTTAAATGTATTATGAATCAATTACGTTTGTTTCTAAGAACATATACAAACTTACATACTATTCTTGTTACATCTGCAAACCGCCAATTCCGCCGAATTGGAGGTATGCATCGTTTCCTTAATCATAAGTATGGTGATACTTTCATTAAGTGCGCTATTTTAAAATCATGTCAAGTCTGAGTCACTTCAGTAATCCAAATAAATAATGGACTTCGAACATCCTTGTGGTACCCGCTGAGCTCGCAGATTCCAAACATTAGGAGTGTGATAACTAATTTAGTTTTTAGCAGTTTACTTTATTTGAAACCAAAGATACAGGACAAATCAAATGTAATGTCTAGCAATTGGCATGTTGAAAAATAGCCAGTTAGTTAGCACTTGATGTGTAATACATCTTACCCTTTAGAGAGTACGAATTATATTATTCAGAGTGGAAGAAATGTGTACAGACTGAGGTCGTTTCTTGATATAACTCGTATGTCGTAAGAGTGACTTTTGTAAATTTGCCAAATTAAACTCATTTTACAGTTGCGATGTATGTGTTTGGTAAGGTATCTTCTCTTTAATATCTGTTTCACGGATTACCAGTAAGCTAACGACACAACTGAGACGATTTGTTTTAATGATCATAGCGTGTGAATCACCCATGCATGTTCATTCAAATAGAGTTCTCATCGCATTTCACTGTCAGTTGTATCACTGTAAACCTATAATTGTGTAAATGTCATTTCCTGTCTAATATGACTCAGGAAAGTGATCAGAAAATGCCCCGGGAAAATGCACATCTAAATTTGTTTTAGCCAGCAAGGTATACATACGTTCGGTCGTCTAGATACACACAAAATATCTTCTCATATTACTCTTGATGTGTACTTCTACTAAATAAGTATGGAACAAACATTTACATTCCTACGGTAATTTGTTACAATTTAATTTTTAAAAACAATAAAAAATCAACCAAGACTCTTGAGAAAATAAACAGCTGATATCCAAAGTAAACGTTTACATTGAAATCATGTATTACGCGGGCCTTGTAGATCAAAACACTGTGTTATTTTTATTCGTTCACTGACAGCCACAAAACTTATTACTGTCCCAAAGCAAAGCTTTCTACCAGTCTCTTCATATCACATCGTTTTCATATAGTCTTCAGTGATTGGCGTATACTATGTCACGTTGTTTCGACTAGTGACCCCAACTCACCTTAATTTGCATAGAGAGGGCAATGTAAACATCATTACATTTAAAATCACATGTACTTTATTTGAAGAATATTGCACAACAGCAACAACAACAACAACAACAACACTAGTAACTTGGGTAATATTGAAGGCCCAGCCTCCAAATATTTGTTTAGCCATATTTACATATCAAATTCTACATTGATACGAGATAGGCTTATTATATAATTACATACAATTCTAAGAAAATGGAAATTCCTCAGGTTTATTCAAGATTCCAAGGCACTTATGAACGGCAACAAATATAGTATTACTAATAGATCGGTGGCATTGAATATATCAAATATAATGACGTGCATTGAGAGGAAATACAACTCGTGTGAAACGTACAACTTATATAGGAATAATATCTTGCCATTATATCTACAAAGGTTAACGCACAAGCACTTCAATTTTTTCGGGATCGAGCTTTGAACTGCTTGTGCTAATAACCTTTGTAGATCATTTGATTTACCAAGTTGAAAAACATTTTAGGTCATCTTGTCATTTTGCTATTTGCTATCTATTGGTGTAACACTTAATGAACATTAGTATTTCTTCTCTCTGTGTATTACACACTACCATATTTATAAATGTGTCATAAGACACTGTCATACCATGGCAACAACAAAACAAAGCACGTATTTGTACAACGCAGTTATCGTTTACTGAATGTGATGTTAATCATTTCAAGTGATAGTTTCAGAAACTAAATATGCTTTACTTTTTAAAAAATAAAATCTTCAAAAATATTGCCATCACATAAAAAAACAAAAAAATCATTAGTCATCATACTTAATTAATGCATAAGTTAACGCAACTATCATGGGCAATGTTAAATTTGACCAATAATAAAATGTATAAAGTCTCAGTTTATCATCAATTAAAACCAGTTGAACTTCACTGAGTAGTGTTTGTAAACAGTTATGAAAAGGTTGCACTATTCTTTTCCTAATTCAATCTTCAGCTACACATAACATATTTATATCAAATTTGTACAAAATGTATTTATAGGTCGTAGGGCCATAAGTATACTTTATATATTATTATGATTCTTTTTTGCAAAGTGTATGTCTGTCTGTATGTATGTATGTATGTATGTATGTATGTATGTATGTATGTATGTATGTATGTATGTATGTATGTATGTATGTATGTATGTATGTATGCCTGCCTGCCTGCCTGCCTGCCTGCCTGTCTGTCTGTCTGTCTGTCTGTCTGTCTGTCTGTCTGTCTGTCTGTCTGTCTGTATGTATGTATGTTTGTGTGTGTGTGTCTGTATGTATGTATGTATGTATGTATATTGAAGGTCCGATAATATGTAAGAAATGTTGCTTATTAGCAGACGGTATGGCTGTACGTCTATGTGCAATGTGTATGTATGTCTATGTGCAATGGATTGCAATGGCACGTAGTCAGGAATGTAAGCAGGAGAACAACATTGTAAACCTCTATCAATCATTTGACTCACAAATAAAGCAAAATTCTAATTTAGGCTGACAGTAACTAAATGTAGTCGTCATTGTCCTCGTACGAAGTTTGTTGACCGATGCTGTAGGGCTCAACGACCCATGACAGATACACAGATGTATGCATTTGTATATAGTATATGCTTCGGTGAACCAACGTCACAGACTGGCTAGTCTAGAGCATTGAGAATCCCTCCAGCTAAATCACAACCTGTTACGAAAAATACTTGCCGAGAAGTACTTTAGGACCATCAATTAACCACGTTATAAATTGAAATGCGATGATGTAACATCAATGACATTTACGATATAAGTTTGAAGAAAAGAATACATTTGAAGAACTATAAGCTTATATGAGTGAAAACTTGAAATATTTCGCTGTGTGAAAATCTAAACATAGGTATTAGATTTCAAGGGAGAGGGTATATAAAACGCAAATTGTGACAAGGACAAGGTGGGTTAGGGTTTACAATGAAGACAGGACCAGCTACCTTGATACTGATGTATTACTCCTAATAGGCCTTAAACGTTGAACAACAATTGTCAAACAACAACCAAACCCACAGTTGCCTTATTCTTATTTACCAAATGTGTTAATATTGGCATTCGCGTAGTAAAAAAAATTACAAACTAGATGTTAATTGTGTTTCCATGTTGCTATAATTACGTGTTTGTAAGTGTAAAATTGCACTTACCATTGCTTGTTCTACCCAATGTATATTTACTATTGTTTTCGTGCCACTGTTCTACAATCGTGTCATATAAATTTGTTTTAAAACACACCTGTGTTATTTTCAAGGTGACTTTATTGCCCGCCATTCTAGCCTTCTTTAATGGCTACTGATACAAACAAGTTAGATAAATCAGAGCAATAAACGAGCTAGGAGTTATAACATTTTTATATATTTTGAACTGAGTGTCAGAATATCGATTCGTATAGAATTTTAAAATTTAATTTAATTGTATCACCAGCATTTGGACATGTGATAAAATCATGATATTGCCCTCGCTTGGTGTATTATTGGTAAATACAAACACCATCATACAAGTTATGTAGGAAATTTTAGAATGCAAAAATGACGTTAAAGATATGAATTGTAATGTTAATGCTATATAGAAATAGAAATGTAAAAAAAGACATCATTGACACATGATATCCGAGGAATGATGCAATGTTCAGGTAAATGATACACAAATTGAGAATACTGAAAACAATTCTTCAAATCTGATATTATTTGGCGTCATCCGGTAGCTAGCCGTGGCGCCGGACTGAGGAATATCACATACTTTTAAGCCACACTTTCCTTCCTTTTCATCGTATACATGTACCTCTCAATGCAGTGCTATTGGCTGTCACTGACGTTTAGGCTTACGTTACGTCGTGCACTGATTCAAGCGAATAATTCGCCACATTCCATTTAAATCACGAGCGATGAGGAATCGTTTCATCTCCGTATCCAAGGAAACATAGAGGCCAGTATATAACGTTAAATAGCAAGAATGACAAAGGAAAGACAAAACGAGAGATCCGATCAATTAGTCGAGGCGTTATTCTGGAATGAAATAGTGTAATAGCTGGTTGTAGAGCGAAATGTCCAGGATCTTCACACCCCGTTCCTTCGACATTTAGGGAGTTCTTCGATAGTGATTGAAGAGGTACATCAGAATTGCCATTTTCCGATTTCATAGATTTTCGCCATTCCTGTTGTGAAATAAAATGAACAAATAGTCAAAGTTTTCTTGAAATTTGATTGTACGTTTCTACTTCTATAAATAAATACCAGAAAATATACACCACACACGTTATCTTCTTCCACTTTTGATTGGGAAACAGACATAACAAAATCAATTGACCTTCTTCGACACTGTGGATGGATTGTTAGTTGTAGCACAGACAGGATTCATTGTCTGTGCACGTGGTTGTAGAAAAGTGACAACAAAGACAAAGATCTTCCTTGTATATGGTGGCAATTACTTCCACGTCTGAATTTACATATTACAGTCTTAAATTTTCACACCTCCAGTTTACCCAACACCGGCTCCAGCAAATTCGGATTATTCTGTCAAAGTCATTATTGAATCTGAAGGACAAGTGATTTGTTCAAAATATGTATGATTCCAAATCAAAAGAGAATGAAGAGAATTGCTGTGCTTCCATGATGAACATAAGTATACGTTCGTGTACGTGTTTGTAACTCGCGGTAAGAAAAGTTACATTATTTAGTAAAAAGGTTTGTTGATATACATACATAAAGTGATTTCTATATAATCTAGGTAAATGCAGTAATACCAACGCTATGTCGGGACATGCAGGCATCACCTTCCCATATATTGACATGTCATCATGCATAACTAGTTACCATGGGTTTCATGGATGCCATTACAAAAAGAAGTGCGCCCTCACACGTAAAATTATCTATCATTTCAGAGCAATATAAATGAAACCTAACATTTCTCATTTCGTACGCAGCTAATAATCTCTTCGAATTACTTGTAAAAACCACAGACAAGTAAAATAATCTCTCGAATTAATTATTAAAAGCAGGATAAATGGTATACGTAAAACATTTGTCTTAATGCCCTTTCTTCAAATCTAATTTGACTGCTTGGTTTATGTCAGATCGGTTATTAAATTTCATACTGTAAATCATTACTATTCATCTGACCCTTGACCTTAAAAAACAATACACTTCTCACAAAATATTTACAATTAGATGAACACGGTCTTACTTTCTTTGTTGCCTTCTGTCTCTGTTCCGTCAATACATAATTTACCAATGCAAACTCTACAAGTGCAGCGAAGACAAAAGCGAGGCATGTAGTCATCCACACGTCTATAGCCTGTGAAATGAAAATATCACATTTAAGTGTAGATCGTTCCCCAGAGATAATAATCATTGCAACCAAAGAGGACCATACATACATACATACATACATACATACATACATACATACATACATACATACATACAGACATACAGACAGACAGACAGACAGACAGACATACATACAGACAGACAAACACACACATTTACACTTACTTACTTGCTTACTTGCTTGCCTCTTGCTTGCTTGCTTACTTACTTAATACTTACTTACTTACTTACTTACTTACTTACTTACTTACTTACTTACTTACTTACATAGCCGCATTTGGGTAAAATCGAATAATATATCAATTGCCTTATGTTCTAAAATTTATCTTGATAAATGCATTACATGTGTATTAAATACAAAGAGTATTGACGATAAAGTTAAGATAATACCGTTATACCTTTATGTATGCCACTGGTGGCAGTGTTTCCCTTACTCCAGTACTCTGTGCTGTCATGGTGAGAACAGTAGTTATTCCCAAACCGACTCTAGCGGGCGATGCTTCAGGGTTGATCCAGAACGATACCCATGACACAACGACCAGGAGGATACTTGGAATATAGGTCTGAATCAGGTGAAAGTCGAAGATTCGTCTCAAAAAGAAGTACGCCCTCAAACACGTGAAATTACCTTTAAGAGCACAGGCGAAAAATTTCAGTCAGACCCAAGACTTTACATTCAAAATTGAGTATACCCCGAAGTAAAATTCACATCAACAGGTAATGCAGTTTTGGCAGCTATATCTAGAACTTTGACATTTACAATAGTATATGTGATACTGTAATTGAAAGTATTCCCTATAGGCGGTTAGTTTTACTCCCAGCTGCATTGATCTTTTCATCAAGGAAATATAAATATAATGACGTTTTGTATAATGAAAATATGTATAATGAAGTTTTCAATGACACATTGATCAGAAAAATATCAATTTCTTCATATCTTTTGATCACGGTCTCCTTTTGTTATGTTATAGAGATCTTAAAGGAGGTCAAGATGGCCTAGCATGGAAATAAGTCTTCTCAGTTTGGAGACATAGGACCCCAACACTTATGTGATGTTAATTGGTGTATACAATGTGCCTCTTTGCAGTGTATATTCATAAATTAAATTAAACGCGATTGGAATTGACTCAAACAGGTTTAAGTTCTGGCAGGATGATAAACCCTCTGTCCCGCGATATACTATTACGTAATCATTAGAAAATAATGCAAATATGATATACACATATAAACATATGCCTAGCCTGACGATATGGCCCAGGATGATAGTATTACAACAATTATGAAAATTAGTTTCTCGACATGCGATGTTGCATTATTCAATCTCCATACATACCAGTGACGTAACTATTTGTATCAGTCGTCGTCTGGACTTTATGCAACACAAATTCCGGTATTTCGATTGCATTATTCAGATGCACAGCGTCTTCACCTTTCCATTTGAATTGGACATCATGGACACGGTATCCGTCTATGCAATGAAATCAACACATACATTACATTAACGTGTTGAACTTAGCCATATACACTAATTTTAAAAAGAGTACAAGTAAGTTTTACGATGGGGATTATATTTAGGTATTTAATCAGCACAGCCTTAAAAATACGCTGAACTACATCACTTAAAGACTGTAAACGTAACCCTCAAATATCTTTTTAGTTTTCCTTCAAAGCAAAATTTCAATTCGAAAGGAATACCCAAATGCCTTCAAGGGACACTTGGGCTAACCCTTCATACATTGTTTCACTGAGATACCAAAGAAATGATATATGTCGAGGATGTGGAAATAATCCCCAATAGATTCAATGATAGTATACGAGGTTAGGCCAATACATTCATGATTGCTTAAGGTAAAAAACATACCTACAATGCATTATATGCAAGCGAAGCCTGCTGAAGCAACGTACGTTTCAAAGACCTACTTGACATAGACATACTTTGATTGTTAAATGTATATGGATTTACGTTTTTAAGGTCTTCTGTCTCCACTAAGCTCTACGTACTGTACCAGTGAAACCTTTGGTGTGGTCTGCACAGTTATAACCCAAAGCGTCGGTCGGTTTAAAGACCATCGTAGTGTTGAACTTCCAAACCATCCTTGTTTGTTTGTTTGATATTGTTTAATAATAATACGTTATTGTCATATGTATTTGTACAATGACGTTTATAGTGGTTCTGCAAATACGGGTTACAAATGACTTCCTAGTTCTGCGAGCTTTAAAAAAACCTCCGGTCTCTTTTTAAATTTATTCGTTTGTTTAGTCACTATTCCATTATCGCCGTAAGTTATTTGCCTTTCCAAAGAAGCCCCTCATAAGAAAAAGCAATTTATCTGAAGTCCCTCATGAAATATGTACAGCAGCAAGATTTGAAGTTTTACGACTTTGACTTTAAATAAAATTGCACAACACACATCGCATGCAGTTTGTTGTGAGTTATCTTCACAATTTAAGAAGCGGAAACAAGACCGGAAATGCCAGCCGCAATTAATGGATTATGTGTTCCTTGTACAATTACCGGTACATTATGAAACGTGAAAGGGAAAGAGACGTCACTTTACGCTTTCCTACGCAGTATTCCCCATTGATAAAACCAACCCTGTTATCTTTCTGTTGATATCATAATGTCTTTTAAGTAACCTGTAATGCCACTTTTAATATGTTTATCGCATAGTATATTACAATATTTGACAGTTAAGTATCCATCAAACTTCCTGCACGTTTTGCTTTCTTGCCTTTAATCTGTGCTTATCATCACGTTATGATATCTCACAAACATAAACCCCCTACTTCTGGAAACGATGCATTTTAGATTTGTCAACTTGATACACGTAAATCTTGTTCATGTTTGTCTGACAGCGTCTTGAATTTAAGCATATATATGAAGTTCACTGTACCATATCACCATTAATAATTCAAGCTAACGGTTGGTTTATTCGTATCGATAATAAACAAGTCAACATTTGTTCATTAAAATCGTTTGATACCCCGCAATTGTGAGTATTATTGTTGTCGCTCAGTATCATTGTTACGGAAATTTGCTGTTTTTGCTGTAACGGGATCACATACATATTAATGTAGCTATACTCACAACTTTCCATTTCCAAATGGCAAACTTGACTATCCATCGGATACTTTCTAAGGTCCATGTTACAGGCAAGGATCAAACTCAACCTAACAAGAAAATAAGGCGATTATAGCTTAATGGCATTGTTCTGGGCAATGATTAGACAGTGGTAACTAGGAATAGATAGGTAGATACTGTCACCTTCTCCATTTAGCATATTTGAGAGAGAAAATGTTTAGTTACTTGCTCGCTTGTTTACGTGCTTGCTGGTTTGGGGGTTTTGAATAGATTGTTGGCTGGTCAGTTGCTGGGTCGCTGGGTTAGTTGTCGGTCGATGGTCGGGTTTGTTGGTTGATTGATTGTTGGACCTTGCTTTCCCTTGTAGAAATTAGACTTTCTCAAACTGTACAAGAATGCTTAGTGATTTACAATGCCATTCCCATTTAACATGTTCATTAAATATATATGTAGAAAATGTCTTCAGGGAAATGTTGACCTAATTTCAGGTTCATATCGCCATGGCTAATTTTTCAACCGTAACGTGACAGTCATTTTTTTCAGACTAAATTGGTGATTATTTGATAAATAAATAGGTGGAAATATGAATGACAAACGGTATTTACTTTGGATTTTTTATTAATTAAACAATTTTACTATGGTTTTCTACTTGAAAAAAGAATGTGAAGCATCATACACAGGAAACCTTGCACACCCCTGCAACATTCACATACCTAGGACAGGGTTGTGCACATAACTGTAGCAGCTCAGTGGAACCATGGGGGCTGTGCCAGCTATCTGTACAATATCCCTGTAACAGCTCTGACCAACACACTAGGTGTAACATACCTAGATTTGACAGATGTGTACCTGGTGTGCCAACATCAATGTAGCATGTATGTTAAAAATAGCAATGCAGCACAGGTTTTTATAACATCCACGTACATAAGCTTTTTTCCCACAGCCATGTACCAGCTATGTGGGCATAGCTGTAGCATAGGTATTTCCCCTAGCCATGCACGAGCTATGTCAATATTGATGTAACAGTGGTATTTCCCACAACCATGTACCAGCTGTGTGAGCAATGTTAGTCAGATATTAACAAAAGGGTTGCTACAGGGCATTATTCAACCATAAATGTTACATGGATGTGCAACTGTGTGTTAGGTGTGCAGAACATAGCTATGGTACTGGGACGTGCAAAACAGTCGTGGCACAGAGGTGTACTCCATATCCATACAACATACATATTTTTCACAACCATGTACCAGCTCTGTGGTAAATATATACCCTGTAACGGAGCTGTGGTGCACACAGCTGGTACATAGCTGTGCTCTTCTTTCTGGCACAAGGATGTGGCCACATCCTAGCACTAGGATGTGCACATCCTAGTGCTAGGATGTGGGTACATAGTACAAGGTTCCCTGTGTATGCCAAGTCCATGTTTTGTAACCCAATAAATTGGAAAAAGCTAGAAAGTGTATTATTATTGTACGCACGATAACAAACATTTTACACCATTTGTAATTTGTCATCCATATAGCATGGTCACTTTAAGTAAAACATATACAGAAGAAACACTGTGTACAATTCATGGCGTTTTATTTTGTGGGTTTTGATACGTTTCCGAGGCCTTGTTCTACTGGTAATTCTCAACCCGTAATAATACGGAACATTGGCTACCAATTAAAGCTACAAGGAACGATATAATAGCATTAAGATTTATAATCCAAAATGATCTCAATGCTAATAATTTAATTCTAGTCTCTCATCCACAAATCTCGTGGGCTTATAGAAGGCTTAATGAAAGTATTACTGCCGCTTCGATCCGATTTAATACTGTAAATGTTATTGTAAAAATCATTTATCATAAAAAAATACTAATTATCAAAAAATAAATTCAAACGTCCCAAAGGATCCCCATATACTTCACATTTGGAATCTTAAAGTTGCAGTAATAACCTGAAGGTGTTATCTATGGTATGAAATAATTGATGTATATTTGATGTTCCTGTATATGTTTGCATGACAGGAGATATGTGTCTCTATCATAACCATGTAAGCATTGCACGTTCCCACGACACGTTAGTTAGACACTATCGTTATGGGGAAACCGATTTCATTAAATCGAATAGTGATGGTTACGTAGATTGTGTATAAGTAATTACGTCTTTTCATTGGATTTTCCCCCAAACGAGAAAACGAAAACATCTTATGAGGACAAAGAATAATAGAAATCGGAAAAGATGTCCTGCATGATTAACGAAGCTGACAATCACATACTTCCTTCATCAGTATACACAAAGCGGTCGTAAAAAAAAGAAGACTTCAGGATGGAATCGAACTTCCCGTTGTCGCTAACTTGGTAAAGTGTTCTCAACGGATATAGTTCAGAGAGACAAGACTACCACGATTACAGAGATGAATATATTCTAAAACAGATGGGAGTGCACCATCGATATCGTATACGTACAATCTAGCTCAAACTAGACTCGCGAGTGTCGTGTATTAACCACTGACTAATATGCATACTCTTGCACAACTCCAAAGAGATTCATCAGTTTGGTATCATACTGTATAAGAAGGTTATTTATCACAAGCAAGAAATGTTTCCTTGTCCCAAATATTTCGTCTAGATTCATTAACTACGTGACGCCATTATCTCCAAATGAAAACATTCATTCCACTGAAAAATACAATCAAGTCTAGACTAAATTTTTGGAAAAGGTAGTATTACTGCTTCTGATATAATTTTATCATTATACTATGTTGAATATGCTTCAAACGACCCCCGCCCCCGGCCCGTCTCCATGATACCATTTTTGCAGTTTGAGAATACAAGTCAATGCGGATCCAAAGAATGTAATATGAAGTCATGTTCATTGTTGCCAACATAGATTTGGCACATCGAATAGCATACACTGTGTAAACAATTATCGTAATAACTAAACTTTTCTTGCAATAAATTTCTGGTAATATATATACTTGACTATTGCATTGTACTATGTTAAGCTTATGATTTAAACATAAAACTCTTAATAATTAATGACACAACTTCTTAAATGATACGATTTGAATATTAAATGATAGTAATAATTCATAAGAGTTCCTTCACATATTGATAAAATGAATATTAAATAATTTGACTGTATAAAAAGTTACTTGAATGAGAATGACAGCATTATCTTTGTCAGTCCATCAAGAAGATTGCTGGCATGTCAGTGACCGCGATTACATTAACTTTTCGACACAGATCGATCGACAACTAACAAAAGAGATACAGGCAGATATACAATCTTGTAATACTAAGTGTTAACTGATATGTGCAATCAATAGTATATCCGCACTGCACTTTAAAAGTTCATCTTTGGACATTACAGGAAACTACAGACTAATGACCTCCTGAATCCCATGTACTGCTCACAAGATCTCAAAATAGCAAAATATTTTATAATCACAGGAGAGTGTAAAATTGTCATACTGTCCAGAACTATCACTGTACGATAGCATTGTTACTCTGTCCTTCGTGCACCTATCAGCCTAGATCATATAAGTGTACAAATCACTATTATGTCTCCACATTGTAACATGATCACTTGAACTTTAGGAATTAGTTAAATAAAATTCACACAGGTTTATACATGGTACAATGCCGAGAGAAAAGTAAGAGAATGAGATTATGCCACTAAAGATATGTACATCTGCTCTATAATTCTTTTGCCAAACTACACTCTAACTCTCTCCTACTAAGCCCAACTGTTCCATTATATTTAATCACTTCATTTAAAAGACGTCTAAATTTACATGGTGACTGTGAATAGTTAAAATAACGAATATAAAACCTATAACGATTAAGACAGGGAGTTATCATGTCATTTGACCATACCAAATGATTATTATGAATTCTCATTATATGAGAAATGTATACTGTTTTCTCACCAAGCTTAAAGACACATGGTGGCATCCTTATTATGACCCTAACTATGGTTTACTAACCTACTGATAAATCAAAGAAGGACATAATATGGCCAAACTATGGAAGTTACTTAAATTTACAAATATGTCATCGGTATTACAAGCAGTAATCAAAGATCTGTACTATGATTAAAACAATGACTAGGAAGGAGGTTGAACTGGCCAAGTCACAGAGGATGTGTTATATGTACCAAGGTATATTTAGATAGTAACTGTATCGTACTAAGTTCTCAATCTGCAAAATGTTACGACTGTGATATTCGAGCCTTCAGTTTACTAAGGTAGGCGCAAATTAAACCATTTGTTTTTCAATGTGGTAGATTGCACAAGTGGGTGATAACGGTTCCTCTGCTGTGTGATTGAAATCACCATCTGATAAAGATAGTATAAACATTGGAAGTAGTAAAACAGTACACTGCAAGTTCGTGGGACTCCTTCAATAAAAATCTGACATGCCTTCCTACTGAGACTATAGGGAAACTAATGTCCATTCAGTAGCTTATCACTGTTGTGGCAACATGTTGCGACAATAGTTTGTTAGTTTGTGTATATCTTTTAATTAATATTTTTAGTATTTTATATATCATTTAATTAGCATATGTATAACGAAGAAATATTTCGCTAAAAGTAGCAAATACACTGTACTAGTATAACTCTCTCTCTCTCTCTCTCGCTCTCTCTCTCTCTCTCTCTCTCTCTCTCTCTCATAGAATACTCCCAGTTTTCTAATTAACATCTCCAGAGCAGCTACCAGCATATTATTCACTTTTAGTAACGGCATACGCTCATGTCGTTAAAACTACCCTCTGAAACTGACAAGCTTACAGGAAGCGCATAATAGAATTCAATATACCTGTGAATCAATCAACCCGTATGGTTGAACATGCCAACAAAATTCCCATTTGTTATGTGCTTAAAACAATGATCCTTAAATCAAAACTCTTCTCTCCGGTTGTTTATAATCTCTTAGTTAGCTTGCATGGTAATACCCTGACTTATTGATTTTTAAATGACAAGGCATCTCTGTTAGTGCCATGTAATAAAGTTGTTTCGCAGAGTAGAGTTGCTTGTATTTTCAACCGTAACGACCAATCTTCATCGAATAGTCTGTTGCACATAGTAAGAGATAAGTTGCCATTGGATTCAACAAAGATGCATGCAAATAGCTTTCCTCTGATGAGGAGCTTTGGATTCCATATTGTTTAAATACAACAGGAATCCAATAACCTTATCATTCGTGGCGAGACGAGACGAGACAAGACAAGACAAGACAAGACAAGACAAGACAAGACAAGACAAGACAAAGACAAAGACGTGGTGAACAACAGAATCTCACGAAACACACGAATGACTCGATTGCAATTGGCAGTTTACCAAAAAGATGGCTGGCAGGAAGTCAGCGGTCAGCTACATTAATTTCCTATAAAACCCCTATTTTCGACTTGCAAAAGTATCTACTGTCTTAAAATTGATAACAAGGGATCAATGAATGTACGAAATTGGCAATTTCCTTTTAGAGCTTTAGAAAATTGGTTCCTTGCATTCACAAATGGCTGACTGTAAGAACAATGAACAAGCGTGACGTGCAGACTGAGGCGTGTTAATGAAATTGGCCAATTTATATCACAGAATTGTATATTACGGGATAGGGAAAGTATATGGGGACACAATGCAATTGTAAGAAACATAGCCATGGTGAAAAAACACAACATATTCTGTTACTATTTGTTTTCAGGAAAAATATCACTTACAAATTATTAATAAAATAAACAATATTTCTCTGATGATACATTTTGTAAAGATTTATAGAATTTCTATCAACTGATCTGATGTAGTTAAAGAAATAATCATCACTTATTAATATGCAATTAAGGAAATTCCTCAAGACGATTAATATTTGGAAAAACACCATCAATCATACGATGTAATCTCACATCAACACGTGACACAGTAGAATGAGTTTACTTCATGTGATTGTTTCATTGAGAGTTAGGAGTTATCAAAATTCCCAGTGGACCTGTATCTTTATTATATATTCTCTGGGAAAATTAAAGGAATGGTAAAGTTTTCCTTGGAGACATAACACTTTAATATGATCCACAGTTTGGGCATGACTGCTATCCCTGGCTGTATCATAAACTGCAATACAGCATGTAAATGTGTCAAACAGATATATCGTCTTCATGAACGTCACGCAATATTGAACGTTTTTATCTGAATCGAATCGTTCTTGGCCTATTAGGAATAAATTGTGTTTACCTAAATGAAAAGTTACAAATCTCTTCTAGTAACGACTTTTGACAACCTAAGGAATACAAACTACATATATTACTATGGGATGATTTATGTTATATAAATGGACGACATTGTTGCCTTGGTTTTGAAAGTATAATCACTCTGGTAGTGTAAATGTATACGCACGATTGATAACTTGATGAGCAAAACATACAATATTAATGACTCCTAGGTATTTTTTTTACCAGTAAACAATCATAAACGTATATTTTCTGCAATTTCGTGTGCATGTCTGCTGTCTCCAATGAGGCAGTGCGTGACCATTGAAGGGATCTACATTGAATAATGAATGAGGTAAAGTTTTAACTTGGGGTTTCCCGTAAATCATCACGTGACTCTCCGTAAAGCGCCATCAATTAAATTATTTGTTTGTCGTTCGCGTGCTGGTAGGTTTGTCGGTTGATTAGAAAAGAAAATAGAAAGAAAATACATTTTGGTCAAAATTTCAACGGAAAGCACTGTTTTATACTATAATTGTAAATGGAAAAACTGGTCAAATATCCTCAGAATTACTACACGTATATCTAAATAGTTGCTTATGACAATCAAACTTTTGATATGTGTATTTCAACAGTGTTACAGTAGTTTATTTAGGTATAAACAGAAAATGAATTAACACAAAAGTGAATTTACATGACATGCTAGCATTGTGCTTTTTTGTGTGTTTGCTTTTTAACCTGTCTGTCGTATAAGTGTTGGGGAAATTTAAGGACGGCAAACAAAGTATTTGATTGATGAAGCCTAATCTAAATTTTACAAAAATGACCTTATTTCTTGGCGTGTCGTTCCCCTTGAAACGTCATCTCTTACAGCTTCAAGATGAACAGGAAATTTGATATACTAGTGAACACTAACAGCGTCAAACTTAAAGTAATGTTTGATGATATTCGTACCATTTCATACTTTCTGAAGTAAAGATTTTAACGTTATATGAATAAAACTTTAATTAAAATGTGTATCAAATATTAAATTTCATTTCCTCTTTCCTTACAAGTCATCTTATCTGCTTGATTTATTTACATTGTTAAATGTTATTACACCATTCAGCTATATCAAGGGCCAGCTTGATTAAAATTTATTGGCCCGTTGAAGGTTCATAACATTGAAACTATTGACATATAAACCATTAAATGAACCATACCCGCTAGTTAATTAACATGAGCATGATTTATTTCGCTCAGAAAATAACTTTCTTTTGCGGTTATTGTTTCACTAAGTGTGCTTTGATGCTGCACTTGTATGGCATGTGTATATCATAAGAAAACGATATTAAATTGGAACGCAACTCACTAAAGGTATGAACCACTTATGAGTCATGCATATACATTGTTCACCTATTGCAAATGAATTTATCTTAACTCCCATGAGGCCCACAGCACAGACCTCGCAAATGGAGCACAAGTTCAATGTGGTGTTAATAATTAATGATGTAACGCATTGATGATTTTAATAATCCAATAATAGTACATTTGTTGACCACAAATTAGGATTATTGACTGCTGCACTCTCTTTATCATCTTTCATAACGAAGCAATTAAGTTACGAACCTTACAAAAACTAGTTATAACCTTTTGATAGTATATCGATATCCATTAAGCATGCTTAAACTCAGAGAATAACACTGAGTTTGACTTCCTCTAATCACATTGCAAAGTTCTTCCTACATATTGTACAGAAGATATAAACAATAACAATGATACATATATCTCAATGTAAAGTATTAAATGCTACAACAGGTATTTTTATATGTTTAAGTTTTGCTCACTCTTTGCATTACGTAAACGAATTCCTAAGATAAATAGAATAATTCTCTGACTAAATTCAAAATATGTTATCATTATACGATTTATCTATTTGCTGTAAAAATCAAGAAAAAATTAATACCGAAGTCTGAAGTTAGATATTCTCTCCATTTCACTTCCGTCTTGCTACTTTGGGAATGTCATTTTCCACTGTGTATTCAAAGTAATCTGTGGTGATTTACCACACCATCAACAAAACCACCTGATCCTGTACTGAACTCCAGGGTACAAAACCCTGGAGTCTTATTATATAATTCTAAATATGTATCAGATATGCCAGAGAATGAAGATCTGTTATCGCCTAGTTAATAAGTCGTGACAATTTAGCATGACCCTTCCTTTTCCAAATGACTTAACTACATTAGTGTTAGAATAGTGATGACATAAAATGAGTGGATATTCAAAGTCATTTCTTTATGAGTCTCTCTTCGTAGGAATAGCTACAGGGGAGTAATTCACACATGATGAGAAATATATATCACATGCAGTTTTTACGACTGTGGTATAGACAAAATTACATAAAACTCATAAAAGGTACCAACATAATCAAGGGCTCGTTGAATTTTCAAATGAATGCAGAACAGTGCAACCTTATTCCATAACGTTTTCAGGAAAGATTACTAATCTAGGGTTTACATACTAACCTCTAAAATAGCCGCCTCTTTTGTAAATGAAGAAAAATAGATAACTATATGTATGTATGTATGTATGTATGTATGTATGTATGTATGTATGTATGTATGTATGTATGTATGTATGTATGTATGTATGCATGCATGCATGCATGGATGTATGTATGTATGTATGTATGTATGTATGTATGTATGTATATTACATTTGAAACGATTGTATAACATCTAAAACATTATTTTGAGAACCTGCTTAATATAAAATATGTAAATTAATAACAATGCAATTATAGGAACGATTGTGTATGCCTTACCTTATGCTATAGAATATATCTCCATTCGGATAGATTCTAAGTGCTTTATTCTCAACTGTTAGCTCATGGAGTTCTCCAGCCTTTTCATTGATGATATACATATCTGGCACCCAGATTTTCTCTAGGAGCTTCTGGTTGACACTGAGACTATAATCTGGGGAGCTTGCATTAAAGGTTAATCTTGGGTCATTCCAATATTGTCGTATGAACGCCATTATGTTGAAGTCCTGCTATAGATAAAAATGTGTCAGGAGACGATAATAAAACTATTTTTAAAGAAAAAAGTTTCTGACACATACTTGCTGCATTAGCAATTGTTACTAAGTAAATACATGCATTGTTACGTAACATATTTTTTATGTGTTTTTGAATAATCAATATTTAAGACACGTCTCCAAAACATTGAATAATCAATATTTAAGACACGTCTCCAAAACCATGTCATATGTTAAAATATGCATTGTTTGCATGAAAATAAATGAGAAAATATATTATGACATACAGGCAATTTCGAATATTTCTAGAGTGGTAACCACCTTCTTAAAGATATGGAGGAAATGTGCAGACGCAGATGAATAGCTTCTACGTAATATGTGCATGATTCTTAACTTGGAACACACTGACTTCATGTTTTATCTTAAAGGTGTTAGTGTAATTCTTTCTAAATATGACACGCACACGACACAACGTCTATATAAAAAAGAACCTGTAACACAGTGTCAACACAATCTATCAGTACTTAATATAGAATTATCTTCCATCAGTTTCATAAGACTACATTTTCCAAATTAAAATCGAAGGAACTACTGTTATCTTTATACTCTTATCTCGTTATGAAATAGGTGTACTGGTCAATACCATTTTGTTAGTACATACTTTTCTAAACTTTTAAGATGCATGATGCTGATTATTATGTTGTGCACTTAGATCTATTTATGAGGGTAATGCCTTCTCATAACCTGATTGATCTTGTGAGCTAAGTGTCGTGTCCTTCACAACGGTACCTCTAGTCAGTGTTGTGACGTCTTTGGTTTACCTGTAACATGTCATTATATCTTTGTGGAATTATTAAAACATGCAGAAAAGACTTACAATATAGATTAACTGCCAGATATTACTTAGCCATTTTATTGTTGTGTTTTGACAATAATGCAAGTATAATTCATTACATCTTAATACACAGACATTGGAATGTTATTCTGCAAAGAGCCAAAGAAAGAGAGATACCCGCCTTAAGACACCCATCTTTACAAATTTTGATAGGTATCAAACTAGTTTGGACACGGAAATCTATTCTGCTATGATCAAAGCGTATTTTAAGTGGCCGATAATACATTTTCATCACGTAATCAATTGCATAGATACCTTGAAACCCATTGTGTCACATGTAAATTACTGAAAAGAAACCTAATGGACAGCAGGTAATTGGACTTCTTTACTATTAAGACACAAGATTAGAAAGGCACAGAAAGCAGCTATAAAATGGCAGAGATGCATGTTAATGGTGCCATATGTCTGTGTTTGATACGTGCTAAAGTCCATTCAACTGGAGGCAATCTAATCATCCACGAAAAGTAGACATACTGAATTAACGGAAATAACGTTAACCCTCACAATAACACCGAAATCATCCCAAGCACAGCACCGTACATTTGAATTTCCATTCGATTTCACTCAGTATGTTACCGTTGACATCATTTTCCTATATGGATACACGTTAAAATCTACGCAACCACGTTCCTTCGTGCCCAGTGTCTCCTGTCAGATATATCACTACTGTAGTTTGTGAGATGCCCATGACAACGCCACTCATTTATACAGTATTCATTGTATGTTTTCCGGCATTTTAAAACACATTAAACATCTGAAAGTGTGCCTAATAGACTATTTGGGTCACGTGTTCCTTTCTGACGTGTTAAAGAGGGTGATATACAATGTGATTGTAATCTGTCATCTGAGAGTAACAAACCAAACGTGTAGCATGCATATTAACCCAGATCGAGACCAATATACGTATCACTGTATAAGCGAAGTTTTAGAATTGTAACTTTGGTTTGGGTACATCTGTCACTAAGAAAGCGTAAGAAACATCATCGTAGATACAGCCTTTAGGGGTGTATACGATACGATACTTTCTTTACTTGAGTTCTATTTCTGCTTTAATGTAAATTTATATTTATAACAACTGGAAAGCAGAATTAGGTTCGTGTATTTCCCAATGTTTTGGGGATATATGTCACTCAAAAGTTGTGTACTTCATTATATACAGGATAAAATGAAATTGATGAATGAAACCACATGTTTAGGATTCCAACCCACGTCCCCTCAATTCTAGTTAAAGTGCTCTGTCCAGCTGAGTAATATATATTCCCTGCATTCGTCCTGCTGTGTACCTCTTTCCTCGTGGTAGGTGAGAAGTCACCTCATTATAACCTTTCAACCTAGAGATCAGATCGATCCACCTGGTCCGTGCCTACGGGTCTCGAACTCTGGAAGTGTATATGTGATGAGGCTAATATAGTCACACTGTTTTATCAATATTTGACTCAAGATAAGCATGCTGTATATTTATATAACTGTCCTATCTTAGGAAATCCATACATTTACCATGTACACCCATATTACTAAACTTTTGATCCAGGAGAAAACAATATTACATATACCCCTAATTACACACTATATATGTCTAATCGGTTAGTAAAATGGTGCATTGCATTCCTCACATGCATATGCTGTATTCAATTATGAAAAAACTCTAATCGTATCACTGTAGGATATAGTTGCCATGATTACTAGTGTTCAACGTATTGCGTTATGTACTTCCTAAGCTGTTATCATAATATGTTAGAAACACTCATTGTATATACTTCAAAGCTGAAAATCAATGTATAAGCTGTAGTACGTATGTACAAGACTTAGTGTATCATAGAATATGTTAGGTAATAAATTATTGTTAAATTACTGTTGTTGCAACAAATGTGTCGTCTACCGTCGTTTGACAAATCTAGCGCGAAGGAATTATGTCATCTCCTGTATGTAAAAAGACATGAGAAACATCTCTACATTCAAGCAAACGCACTGTACAGTAGATCTTTTGATACAATTCACATTCTCGCACAAATCACTTAAGCACACCTAGCAAATTACAGAACAAAGTAATTCCTCTCCTCAAAAAGGTCAAGTCGTCAATCATAATCATTTAGAGGTAATTGACGGAGGGACAAATTGACGTCGGGAGGAAAATCGAAAGATTGAAAGATTGGAAGTCAGGCTAAGTGCTCTCCCAACTTACGATGCATTTCCGATGTTTGCATGTTATCAGGAAGCCAAGGAGAAACTTTGCAAAATACACATAGATATTCTAGATATATGTTCAGCTTCATAGACAGTACCATTCTCGATAAGTCTTGATTCATTTTATCATGGGAATTAAATCTAATTAAATCTCACTATCACGTCACATATCCTCAATGTGAACATTTAAAGGTAGTTAGCATGACAGATTGGTTAGAAGAGTTGCATTTTCAAACATTATCGCTGAAAATCCCTCACTGTCATAAAATAACCAGATTTAAACTGAACACCCTTCCGTAAGGGTATCGTCTTGCTATCATATATATAATTCAAACTCCCTGTTCAAACCAGACATTGCACCCTCACTGTGCACTGAATATATATAGGTCAATGTAAAGGTCACCAGTGTTCCTACAATTTTGCGAAGTAATACACGTAGGCTAGATCATGAACAACAGTGTTGAAGACCAACAATTTATTTTCGTAGGCTTATAGATTTCATAATATTGCTATAAATCATACTTTACTACATCTTTTTTTATATCTGTACCAAATTATATGAAAATTGAAACTTGAATTCATAAGATATAGACTAATTGCTGAAAACCGTTGATTATGCAAATGAGTCATTAAAATTTATTGGATGTTTACCAAAACCTAATCAGATCTTTCTTTTCCCATAAGGAAGATGTGTACCAAATTTCATATCAATTGACCCTGTCGTTGTGGCGAAAACGATGATACAGACACACACACACACATACACACAGACATTTATGTCCCTATAGTATCTCCTTCCTTACTGAAGGAAAAAACGATTGGCCTAGAAATAAAATAAGGTTGACGAGAAGACACACAGCTAAACGTTGCGAAATATATTAACATGTAACATCTTAAGATAACATAACCTTTCAAACATGTCAATTTTGCTATTCTGTTTTCCTTTTAACTTTTCTTATTACAAATCAGACCCTTTGATCAATACATTCTTTACCGCGATTCTATCATGATTTATGTTTTCGAAATTCCTGAGCGCCTTATACATTTTATTAAATTTGATGTTTGTTAAGACCCAGTTGAATCATACATGTATTCCATTATGTGATGGCTCGATAAGCTTTTACAGGTTCACTTACGGTCAAATTTCCGCGGTCCGTTCAATCACAAATCGCTGTAATATATGCAGCCTGCATAATAAAACACTACACACTTTTTACGTCAAACTGACGATACGTACAGTCTCGACCATTAAGGACACAGGCTTAAGTTTAAACGTTTGAACAACACACATTAGACAATAACAGTTTACCGATATCTCAACGATGCCAAGTGTCTTAATAAAGTCACCATTAAGTCTCTATATAATTAGGAGTAGTCACATGACCGTGTGACACATATAATGGAGGTCATTGAAGGGCACTTCCTTTGCTATGTCGTGAGTTATGAATAGTAATTCACATGTAAGAGCCTAACTGTAGTTCAAAATGTAAAATGTGGCAAACCACTTTATATATTCAATCTGTAGATAAATAAAAGTATTGATTCAGAATATTGTTAAGTCAAACATTCATTTGGACATATATCCCAAGTTGACGACGTTTGCTGTTGATGAAAATCACAAGACAGGATACCTTCCAGCATAACTGTTTAATCTACTGCACCAATCTCTGTTCTATACCAACCATTATCAGATGTATCTACATGTTGAGAATGAAATATTGTTGGTTTGGCACAGCATTTGTAGATAAATATCCTGCCGTTGATTACATTGGTAAGAAAAGTGTTTTTAAATCTTCATGCTTAATTTCCAAGAAAGTTCATTACAATTATTTTGATATTGATTTATTTTTATTACAAGTCACTTAAATTATGAATGTATCAGTATTACTTTTGAACGTTGGAGCACTGACTGATTTCGAAGGGATGCATGCATGCACCCTAATTAAACGAGAATTTTAGTATCATTAACCGTTGTAGGCAACCAAACGCCTATTTCGGCAAAGTATGTACTATAAGAGTACCAAACACATCTAAATGAAGGAATCTAAATACAGCTTCTGCAATGAAATTCAAAGCATTTAAGACAATTTCCATAATTTCTCCAAATATATGATATTTTCTCCAATCAATATTTTATTTATTTATTCATTCTGATGATAACCACTATCTACATCAAATGATTGTGTGTAGCAAGGAGGTATAGGCACTCAATACACAGGCATGTTAGTGAACCCTCCCTTTTTACCTGACCTTTGTCATATCTCTATTTCATCTAATTCTGACTTTCTTTACATACAATGTAGATACATGACATGTAACTACAACAAATTTTGACATGTCATATCTCTATTTCATCTAATGCTGACTTTCCTTACATACAATGTAGATACATGACATGTATCTACAACAAATTTTGACATGTCATATCTCTATTTCATCTAATGCTGACTTTCCTTACATACAATGTAGAAACATGACATGTAACTACAACAAATTTTGACATGTCATATCTCTATTTCATCTAATTCTGACTTTCTTTACATATATACAAGGAAGTACAATGTAGATCAATCTGATTAAAATCTGATGTAGGGAACTTGGTACATTTCTTTATTTACCTCCCATACTTTTGTTGACATTTCTATTGTTATCTTTGGATATTTTCTATTGTTTGGTGGTTGTTTAGTTTTGAACATCAAGTGTTATATTGTAAGAGAGATTCTAGTTGGCTATACGTAAGTATGAAATTTGGTATGAGAACGCCTATGGTATTGTGTCAGATGTTGGCATCAGGTGCTCACAGAACAAAAAAAAAGAAATGACAATAAAAGAAGGAGGTAAATAAAGAAATCCATGTTTCCTACATCAGATTGAGTGTAGATACGTGATGAACAAATGTTGACGTTTTTAACAACTGTTCGTCAACATAGAAAAAAGCGGGGTATGAAGACAATCGTTTGGAAGTATGTATGGCTTTAGACAAAAGCTTGAAGCATATTAATTATTTTTCAGCAATGCTACTGATGGAAACAGGCAGCTAATACCGCAGATTAGGATAAAAGCTTACCGTTGATTGGGATAATTATCTCGATTGGGATAAATATTTGTATCATTTGTCAGATCGTAGTCTAAAAATGAGAAAATTAATATATTACGCTCTCCTAATGTTAGTCTATGGACAATTCAGAGTTGTCCATGTCTCTTTCCGTCAAAAGCTTAAAGCAATTATGACAAAGACTATGTAGAATACTGTCAAGTTGAGACCCGGGTGAGCGTTAAGGATAAAAGAAAAAAAATGTCTTCTCTTCAATGTACCAAGCATTACAAAAATATACAGCAAATAATGTAAGATAATGAGTTGGGTCATCAGAGCAATTTCCCTGGTAACGATGGACTGAAACCCATTAAAATTCGATAGTTTCATAAGAAGTAAGTATCTCTAACGTTAGCAACTATGCAGCTGTAGGTTCCCATAAATAATTCAGGTCTAGATGTGAAATTACTGACACCTGGATGTTTACAAAATCTCCTATTTCATATGAAAAATTGAAAATACAATCGATAGGTTTCTGTGCTATCTGGCATATATGTAATGGGATAACCAGTAGCCTCACGGGGTACTTCCATATCTAAGAAAGTTATATGTTAAGTTTCAAAACGAAACGTGTAAAAAAAGTAAAATGTTGTATCAAGTTTCAAAATGAAATTAGAATAGAATTTGGTATCAAGTTTCAAAACGAACTAAACGTCGAATTTTGCTGTATACACTGCTAAAAGCATTGGCAAAGTCTAACAAAATGACCTGACCTACATTTATGTTTCAAAGCTAGAAATGTGATCTCATAGTTTCTCGACAACATTATAGATTTAAAAAAACTAATCTAATTCTAATTAAAATGTATCATGAATTGTGATTTGGTTATTTGACTCAGAGTACAAAAATTATATTATTTTAGTGGTCATTTACGTTCGTTTTAATATTTGACATTTTTAAGGCTGTTATAACAAGTCTCAGTCTATAATTTTAATGACCATTTACTATCCTTGTAACATTTGACATTTTAAGGGTGTTAACGGTATAATTGTCTTTGTAGCATTCACCTTATTTATGTTTTTGTATTTTATGTGCAGTGCTTTTGAATATTGTAAATAGAAAAGGCGCTTTAGAAAATAAATAAACTTAAACTTAAACTTAAACTTAATGTATTCGAGCGATGATATACGTCCAATCCATGGATGATACTCCCTAACTTGTCTTCTTTCTAAACACTTCGACCATTACTACGTACATGTACTTCAATCTTATCTAGGTATTGCTCTTTTTGATTGCTTCATATTCGGTACACATAATATAGAAATCAGTGAAGTGTACTACCGAGTAATTGAATCCTATGCAGTTCCTGTTCAGGCACACATATAGCTTATTATTTACTCTGGTCTCCTAGATCAGAGTATATATTCACAACTTGCTTTTTAAGAAGCAACCGTATTTGGAAATATTAATTACACGCACATTAATGACAGAAAATGCCATCGCAGCAGTTTTTTCATTTTGTTTGATGAAGGATGCAATTTACCCTCATTAAATGTGTGTGTGTGTGTGTGTGTGTGTGTGTGTGTGTGTGTGCGTGTGTGTGTGTGTACGTACGTACGTAACGTATATACAAACTCATTTGCTATATCTATGTAACCAAATCATAAACTAGAATATATTGTAGTTGCTGCACTGGAAAGATAAGTAATATATTTTCGAGATCATAATTAATATTGCAATATATGGTAAAAGTTCACATATTTTCCATTTGATTAAATATTTTATCATTATCTATTCCGAAGTGATAACATTTCATACGACGAAGTTGTTAAAGCTAAAACGAGATAACAAACCATATTTTGTTAGCATATAGCGAAAATGTTCGTGTTTGCTGAAGCGCGTGTGAGGTCTTTTGGTTTCATTATGCCTTAGGGAGATAAAGCCTTACTATTACCTGCTGATGATAACATGGGGTTATGAGGTCATATATCTTAAATTACTCACGCATAGGAAGCTGCAAATGTTCAAAAAATGTAATGTTCAAAATACTAATAAAGTATAATTAATGATCCAAGACATGTACCCCATTATATTATATTGGTTTAAGATGGCGACAGAAATTTACGTGTTCATGACTGTGTGACTGTTCATGATTTGGATTCACTTCTTATTTGAACGTTAATATCTGCACTATTTGCAACTATAACGTTTTTTTGAAACTGTTTACTTAGATATAATTGACATACTCTTAAATATCGCGTACACCATAAAACAATATTGAATCCGTGTCGATAAACATATTTGTATAGCAGTACATAGTATTGTGTGATATATCCAATTAAATCGATTTAATCGCCCGCACCCAAAAATCAGTGCCCTAGTGAATCACGATTTCAACTTAGTATTACACTATACTATAAAATAGACCTCTAATTTGCATGTAAAATGTCTAATTGTGGGTATTTTAACAATTTTCAGTGAATTTATTGTTGTTGTCTGGTCAAACAATTATTATAACATTGCAATAATTAATCAATGGACGCTGGGATTTCGAATTCGAATTCGGTTTCTTTCATTTAGTGATTCTGCTTCTTTGCTTAGTATTCTAATAAACTACAGTAAACCGGTAAGGACAAAGATTATTAAAATTTGATTAAATGTCAGAACAGATCACTGTTTCAGTATACAATACTTTATACAAATTGCTGCAACAGGTTATTAAGTGAGGTTAACCATTTAATGCGATGTACAACTGTGAAATATAAATGCTTGTAGGCCCAAAACGTTTGATATAACACTTGGGTATATTTTGCTTGTATGAATAGTAATATTATGGTTTCGTATCATCTCTGCCTGCCACATATTTACATGCCTCAACTTAGTATTTTTCGTTTAAAAATGATATTAAACAGTTACTATTTTTTAAGAATAAGACAGCTATTATAGTTTATTCACTCAGCCAACAGGCGTTTATGTCGATTATATTGTTTGGGTCATCTGAGTTCTTGACATGCGCAAAGTAACAACTGATTGAAATTCTGCCATTTCATACAAGCTCCAAACTACAAAACGTTACGTTTGAAAGTGAACATTCGACATAGGCCTATTATTATACTCTCGTTGACTCACCAATATATTTTATAGATACATGTAACGTTAAACAATTTATAACACCCCTGAATGTATCTGCAGCTTTATCCCCTCACCTGAGTTACTGAAGTTGCCTTAATATTTAGTTCATGAAGATGGTAATGTGGATGCCATACCACGACTCCATATCATTATCTATGACTATGGTGTCGAATTAAGACGTAAATGTGAATACTGGATTATCTATGTTATAAATGTCTTGGAAATATACATGATCGCGATATTTTCTAGACAAGTACTATTATACTGTTATTCAATTTTAGTTTATGGTGATAACATTTGTTTATCCACGTTTATCCATGTTATATCATTATCACAGAGCTAAAATGTAATTTTTCCCTTCCTTTGAAAATGAAATATTCTTTAAAATATATATATCCCGAATAGCATTTTCATCAACTTATGATCATTGCTCTTCAGGTAAGGTATCAATATGTTCGATTATTCGTATGAATAACTACGATGATCTACTTATTCAGTATTTGAAGGCCAGTGGTCCACTTTACAATAAAACAATATGGTACAAGGCACTGAAACTAATATGTCATATAGCAGTACTCAATGTACCATTTAATTTAACTATAAGTCTATATTTAAGGGACGGTGTCACATTGCTACTCCGTTCATTTTTGTATAGATATAACATTCTATATAGATGAATGCCGCTGTCTTCCTTGATATATTCATTTCTGGAATCATTCATAATTTAATTGCTTGTAACTGTAGAAAGCCCTTTGCATATATTGTAATTATAAAGCTCTTTGAGTTGACATGGCATCTGGATGGATGAATGGATGAGTCTGTGGGTGGGGGATGGCGTTGAGTTTGGGTTTCACTTGTGTCTTATTGCCAATGCCTTCATGAGACCTGAGGTTACCTTCCATTTTAAAAATGTCAACATGAGACTAATTCGTGAGCTAGAAATATGAAGAACTATCAAATATGTTATCGTTGATTTGCCTCACTCACGCTTCCGACTAGAGAATCCCTGTAATGAATTCCAATCACGCCTAACCTTGTACGAGTTGATACGATGCCAGTACAGGTAAATCCCCATGGCCATGCATCCATGTATGTAATGTATTGTTACTTGTACCATACTTTTCCACATTTATCATTTTGATTGGATTAGACGCAGGAGTTTGTTATACAGTTTAGATGATAAGTTGAATGCTTTCATGTGACATGAAAGTAACACATTTATCACTACAATTTGGCCTAATCCGTCAATTGTTTTCTATCGATAGATTCTTTCTTAATACCTCATGATAAATCTCTTAAATATCTTATTACGGTGATAATATTTCATTATATTAATTCAGGTCAATTCACCAATATATCGTACAGTAATAATTAGAACTGTAGTTCTGATCACATTTGGAATAACTTATAAGCTCTGACTTAAATACACTAATTAAAGTTGTCCTTTGTCATATATTACACAAAAACGTTAATAGCATATGTCGTTGTCAATTCCGCTGTTAATTGCATCCTTTACGCACAGTTAGTAATTGCAAATTCTGTACACCTGCTTCGATATAACCGTATCATGCAAACACAAACTAATTGGTTGTTTCCCTTTGTCTAGGGACCTAAAACATTGGTTATACCTGTCCCTGTCCGGCAATTTATATTGAAATTACAGATGATAGAACGATAATTTTATGCAGATGTGATGCACAATACAGGGAAAGATACATTTTTTCTCAGGCCTGCGAGAAATAAAATAGTAAATTAAGACAACACTGTTTTACTCCAATCATAAATAAAATCTTTAAGCTCTATAGAAGCAACTTCAACTTTGATTGCACTATTATTTCATCGTTATGACGCAATTAAAATTAATCACAAAAACAATAACTTGGAGCTAGTCTCAGCTATTAATTGAATTGTGCAAATCATTATCAAACTATCTTTTCTGTTTAAATCCCCTGTTATCGTCTGAATAACATGAATTCCTGAACCTTAGAGTGAACTTCTCTTATAACAGTAACCCGATTAAAAGCAATGTTTCTGATTTACTTTATGTGCACACGGTTAGGATAAAAACGAGGATGAAAAGCATGTACAATTATACATGTCAGTATTACATTTAAATTCTCTTTTCCATATACTCTATATATCACTTCTTCTTGCATTATTTGATCACAATATCGTATGGTTTACAACTTGTGTTCAATTAATTCATAACTGTATGTGCAGATTCCATTACAATAAAGAGGACAATCGCATCTTCAAAAAAATGACCTCGTATTGCTTTGTTTGTTTCTTTGTGTTTGGCCTCTGTTGTTTTTCATGATTTTGGATACATTTACTTATAACCATTAGTCTAGTTTGGCTTTCAGACATTTAGTCAGAGTGGGGTTATTATTTAAGTTTTAATGTCAGTTAAAACAGAATCAAATTAGTTATTGTGCTAAAACTTATTTCAGTGATTTCGCAAGATGTTGTTAGGGATGTGGATATGAGCAATCAATAGCAAGAAAGTCCTATTTTCAAAACGTCCACAACACTAATTTCTCGATTGCCAATTTTAGACGAAAGCCCAATAGGCAACTAGGGGAGAGTGAAAAGCTTGTACAATTATACATGGCTAATATTAACTTTCAGTATTAACTAACTATGTTTTGAAAGAAATTAATGCGCCTTAGAGTCTACATATTGGTTCGAATGTCTTCTGTTTTAAAAGGTTATTCGACGCTGTCCACCACAAATAACGAGTTTCCTTCGTCATTTGTATTCCCACATATGAATACGTAGCTTTCTTCGGGAGTAATTACTTCAGATAGCAAGCTGTCCTAGCAGTCATGTAACTGACAGTAATGAGAGCAACTAGATGGATCTAATCAAACTTTTATTCTAAAGGTAATTGAGTTTTATGATATTCTTATCGAATGACATAAATGAACAAGCCTACTTGTCAAAAGTATCAATGTCAGAGTACCAACTTAACTGGAACAATCGTATATAGTTAGTTATCAAGTTGATCAAGTAATCTGACGAGGAATGTTTCATAGGATTGTGTTTAATTTCCATGTAAATTATATTTAATGAGTCTATTTGATGTAACCGATGCTAGAGAGTCCTGTCAGTGATAACGTGTGTGGTGGGGTGGGGTAAATATCTCAAGTAATAGATTTTACGCAAAGAAAGATTATATGTATTACAATATGTAACTTGTGCAGTGTCAGATTATACTTGGAATGAGAAAAGGTTGTCTGGCAGAAGTAGTCTGTCCTAAACATAGAATGATCCTATGTAATTCATATGGCTCCACTGATACGACCACCTTTAATTGAACTATGGGCAATTAGATGTTCTACTTGTACAGCCTTAAACTGTTTATAGCGAGTATCTTATTCGGTACGTGATCAGTATCATTGTTAAACTATGGAGAGTGTTATTATACCCAAAGACGAAGAGGACTTGGATTTTTAAAAAACATTTCAGTGTACAAATGACATTCTATATCTATTCTGCAGTCGATGGGAGAAATAAGATGTGGAGTAAAATATTTGTAAGAGTAGACTAAACGTAAATGGCCCTATGAGATTATCACACTCCCTAATAATATTAAAACATACAGGTACTACAAATTGACACCCAGCTATCACTTTATGCTTTTGTTGCGGTTTATGCTTTTTATTTATTGCGCGATTGATAGAATTGTCGTTCTGTATGGTTTACAATATTTGTCATTTGATAATCATGATGAACAAATGATAAACACAAATCAATCACCCTAAGAAATAAAAAGCTATCAACATATAACATAATCTATCCCTAATATCCGCTATTGTAATCGTTGTCTGTAAATGAATGCATATGATTTTGACAATATTTGATTAAAACAATGAAGATATTGATAATGGCAGTCTGGTCCCAAACCATGTTACAATGAGGAAGCTCATCAGACAGTCTAAATAACTTAAACCATATTGTTGACACTACGTCCCTGTCCAATTAGTCTTGCAAACAATCGTCCCGCTATGCATAAGTATTATCATACGTCTGAGAGTTAGTAATCTTTTGTGATTTTCAGCACACAGTTAGCTCAACAATCATTACACCGAGGACACTTACATATGCAAATAATGTACCTGACGAATTTCAATTGAATTTTGTGAACTAGAATGTAGAATAAGGCAGGTTCGTGATGAATGACATATCTTGCACTGTAAGAGGAAATCAACAATAATTCTGATTTGATAACTTTGAGGATCAAGGATTATATGTTGCCTCATAAATGTAAGATTTGTGTCATAACGTTAAACCACAATGTGCATAGATTATGTGTAAAACTCCACTAACCATGCATGAACACTGGAAATGTAATTATTTAACCAAGCTGTGCATGCATTTCTACAGTTTAGGTAACTTATAGCTGTTAAACTTTAAATACCATGCTAACAGGTAAATAAAGTTTCGATAGTCACTTGTCGACAAGGATCATCCCTGATAACACCTCTGTTATAACATGCGGTTTTTGGTATGTTTTCCCTTATCAATACCATTCATTTTTGCAAACATCACACATTTGTCTTCATTTATATTTGGCGGAAGACAGCAGTCAACACTAATAACAAAACATCAATACTGAACTACTTCAAGTCTGTTTTCATTATATGTCCCATCGTTAATCTTTAAACCATAACAGGGTGTATCCCCCGATAATTGGCATCATAAACACATGAGAAATAAAATTCTTTTTAATAGCAGGTAGCCTTATTGCCACTTTGAAAAGCATCGACCTGTGAATCGTAAATTAATCTATATCATCGATTTTAGTAGTAAATAACAAATTCCAATTTATCATGGGGATTTTTAATCAATGCTAGATATTACTATATCATCAATTTCAACCTTCAACTTATTTACTAGCCATAACATGCTGATTGGCAGTAATTACAAATACGCCTATTCATTCCATTACCAAGTTTATACATGCATTGGCTACAACTGGAATATTAATTATTTCAATACGACAACCAAAGCACTGTTAAAATATCAATAATTTGAATGTTAGTTAGGAGTCGATCTTACCCATACGTATTACGATAACCGGTTGATATCATGATGGGGTGTATTTTGGGTGCGGACAATTTGGTTACACTGAGTGCAACGTATTATAAGTAAGTCATTATATCTTACAATTAAAATTCAGTTTCAAAACATGTTCCAGTTGCATCTTATATGTACTATTATCGATGGACGTATCACATGCTGACTTACCATTGATGTTGTAATCGAGTCAAAACCGCTCACAATAAACATATCATAGTCAACCATTACAGGAGCACCTATGTATAGATAAACAAGAACACAGACATTATTATCCATTACAACGGTTACATTCCATTCATTTTCCCGGCCTTTGTGGCAAACTTCCTGCACTTTTAATCCTGAGATTAATGAGCCATTGCTAATAGATGAAAAATATTACTCTGAACAAGCCGAATAGTAATGTTAATTTTTATTCCAACAAGATTTCATTTTAGAAAACAATAAAAATATGAATTAACATCTCCGTAAACGTATTATTGATGTCGCCGCTAACATAATGACTTGATTGCAAATGCTAATGAAACGTAAATACAACGACACTTAGCTGCAACGGTGGGTGACTTCAGTTTGAATTGGCTCCTCGATGTATAGTCACTAGAATATTTGAGCCCTAGGTAAATATTTCTGTTAACATCTATTAATCAGTAAGATACATTGTCAATGTTAATGACTAATTATATATTAGACATGAACATTAATTTTGCTCAATTTATATTCTTTTCCGCCTTAAAGAGGCCATATGTATGACAAATGCATGTTTATTTTCGATTTTTCTTACTGTTACATTTTGTTTACTTAACCAACAACGACAAACAACATACTACCAATCCGTGTTTGTAACACAAGCCGCAGAAAATAGAAAACGTAAAACGAATTGTCGTGTGTATGGGAAGTTGGCTGACAATAGACGGGGTAAAGATAAATAACTATTACATCACGGCCGCGCCAGTCTGCAAAAATGTATGTCATTTCTCCGTATATTAAAACTATATATGAATTTATTGGGAAGCCACAGACTCATTGTTGACTGTAGGTAGCAAGCTGATTGATTGGGTTTTATACCTAGTGAATTTAAACAAAGCACTTCCTGTTCTACAATGACGAAATATTTCCATACTTGTTTTTTTTTTTTTAAATACTCTTAAACAATTTCTTCCGATGCATGTAGGGACTTCATCTATATGGCTCCACTATGGAGGAAAAGACATATCGAAGTTAACGTTGTTGTCTTAATTAATAATCCAAATGAATACCATTTCTAATCCATGGAAATTTCAATCACTAGACAGTACCTGTCCAAGTACATCATTGTAACTAGTCTCACCCAAAACTCTATTGCATTCAGTACTTTCAGGGATTGTGTACTACTACTATATGCACCCTACTGTTTTTCCATTACATATTTCCTGAATACAAGTACAATATGATATGTTTACTGTTCCAGTTTCCTTTTATGCTTGTCAGTAATGACGGGTCAACAGACTGAATTGTTTGAAACATACAATTTTGACACATCAGGGAAAAATTACGTTGCTTTATTTTGATGCTTGACGTGCTTTCTTTTACTTTGGTTGGCCTCCTTTGTCCTGTCTTTGCTTCCCTAGTTTAAAAAGGGGATTAAAAAACGCGAGTTGCAGGCTGCATGCGTGTATCGTGTTCTTTAATTATTAATAAAACTAAAATAACTTGTACATTGTTGCAAACGCGATGACATGTTTGTATATGACGTTAAACATGCCGGATATCAAGGGTTGCGGAGTATGACTCATTAGTTTTTTTGTGGTTATGTGTGTGTGTGTGTGTGTGTGTGTGTGTGTGTGTGTGTGTGTGTGTGTGTGTTGTGTTTTGTTTTTTTGAGTGTGGAAACCTTGTCATAACCAAAGGTTAACACGAGGACAAGGACAGGCAAGGCCGGCTATACTATTGGGATAATAGGGAAATGCATTGACACAAATAACATTACTATTTGTTCTGAAAACATAGTAACGTGAAAAGAATCCATTAGTCTGTTTTTGATATGTGCATAATAACGCAAAAATCGTGACAAACTGAAAACAAAGCAAAGTGTAGCTTTAGGCAGGGAAAACTTATCACCAATTTCACTGAGCGATCCAAGTTAAATATTCGAACAACTACTGATTTTAATATAAGCATAATAGCTCTAACAATGCTACGCTAGAATGACTGTACTGCATTAATAACATGCATGAAGTATTCAAAATGGTTAACTATAGTCATATGAATAATTCATCTCATAAAGTCATCATCAAATACAATGTCATAATGGGCGGTGTATATTTTCTGTAATTATTTTAAGGTCAATAGGTAAACATGAAAACCCTCCTTATCCATCACTGTTTATTGATGTACATACTGACACTTCTAACGTGAATTCTGTATCGTTGATAATTCTAATAGCTATTTCATCGGCGATGTTAAATTATTTGATTGACACAATAAGCACTGCCAAATACATTTTAGTTGTAACTGTTATAAGCTCTTTGTATCACACAAGCATCGCATTGTTCTTGTCATATTTAATTCATTCAATTCCCGTTGGAAGTCTACATCAATATTAAAGTGTGTATACGTATAAAGCTAAGATCTTTCAAGAGAGTGTCAAAGGTTGTTTTGTAAAAAATAAAATGAGCTATATACATGGTTGCCCTTACAGCAATGTCGACACATCAGATCGGGTTCTGTTTTGAAAGGATCGCATGACCTAGAGCCAAACACATCATTGTATGAGCTGTATCATAGAGTAAGGTGGAAAAAGATAAAGTGTGTTTCCAATAACATGGCCTCAGAAGGTAGGGTAGGTCGGTCAGGGTTTTACTTTATTTTATCCTTTTAATAGTTTTTTTTAATATTGCTTCGACCGAAAAACAAACAAAATGTCGGTAAGAAGACCTCTTCTGTGTTAGTTTGATGAACTACGTACAGACGTTACTGGGGAAAGAAAACAGACGTGCATGAAGGTGAAGAAGACAGAGAATTTCTTATTTCAATTTGTAAAATTTAGGGTCGGAGGCTTAAACTAGGGTCGGTCGCTTTATCAGAAAAATACATTTTTGTTTTTATTTGGCCTAAGTGTAGTACTCGGCCAACCTAACCATTGAATTGTATTTTAACGACTTCCCAGGAGATGTAAATTGTAATTTTACATTTCACGTTTCAACTGATAGCACGAAGCATCCTAAAGTACGGATACTACATATTCTAGTCTGGTACATATATAGAGCGGATCGTATGCATGATTGAATTACAAATAGAAAAGCACTTTCAGTAAAACTAGGTTCCATCAAGATAGCATATAAACAACTACAGACTCATGACGCGCTTACAGAAAACTTGTGTTTTTTTCAGACAATATGTTCGTTATACAAGTTATTAATTATAAATCTAAGAATACGATAGATTTGATCATCAGTGTTGCAACGAGTTGCAAGAACATTCCTGAGATTGATTCTCGACTACACATTCCGCTCTTAAACCAGTACTAGTTTGTGTGTGTTTTGGTGGGTTTTTTTTTTGGGGGGGGGCGGGGTGGAGCGAGGAGGCGGCGTCTTGTTTCTTTTACGATGTATGACTTTTAATTAAAGTAAGGAAATACACATTGCAAACAAACAGTCGTACAACAAATGGACTCCATTTTCTGTCCTTAGACGACAACTTCGCCGTCAGAAGACATTCTTGTAAGTTTTGATGGATATGATTAAGAAGGGGGTGGAAATGAAACGATTTCCTGTGGTTTTGAAAGAGTAATGATTCATTCTTGGGGGGGGGGGGGATGAATGTCCTTTACAAAAATAAAAATACAGTTATGTCTTGTCAGCCAATTCGTTGTATCATCGCTGCCTAACATCCAAATCTCAAAGGAACACATTAAATGATTCAGAAGTAAAGCAAAGATTCATTTCGCAAATTAAAGCATCCATAAAAGGAAAGAATGTATCAGCTAAAAGTTGGGATAACCTTTACATGAGTACATATATCGCCATGTGTTATCTAACCAGATTGATGAATAATTAATTATTTGATCATTAGATTGGCGATTTGGAACAACCAAGACCTGATTAATATTTAAAACTTACCCAAAAGAGATTTTAAAGTCTTCAAAATGCACTGTATTAATTACATGTAAATATGTCAACTTGATAACAGATGGTTCGAAGACTTGAAATGTAATGAAAGCACATTTGTAATCTCTTATAAATTCAAATGATTTGCCATTACCGTATTTCAAGATATAATTTGATTCAGTAAAATAAATTAATCAGCATCAAAGACTTATCTTCTTTGACAGATAAGGTTTTATTGAATGAGAAGTGTTCTTGATTGTGCTTGTTTTATATCCGATACATTCAAACATTGGCTAAGTGGTCGATGGTGTAATTTATGTTTCAGGAACTACACGTGCTAGGCATTTTTTATTGATTCCATTGCTTTAGAGTATTATGAAATTAAAATGTCAAATCGTGGCTTCAAATATTTACAAATTCTCAAAATGTTGTGTGATCGATAAAATTGTGCATTTCAAAGTTGAAGTTGAAGTTCATCATACGACATCTTATTAATAATTTCATGAATACTTAGACAACTGGTATAGTTGACACTCAAACACTATGTTATAAACTCTGAAATACATTTCTTCAATACCTGCATATAGGACATTGGAGGCATAAACCGTGTGAGAATTTAGAATCGGGTCAGAGATATAGCAATTCCAGAAATATCGAATTACAGGGGTGTGAACAGCTTGCATATGCCATTGTTCAGTTTGTCTGCTCTTTTTGCGATCAATGCTGTGTCTTGCAAAACACATATTCACACGAAGGAGCATGTCGACTTTGTATCAAGTGTATGATATACGTTCCAAACCACTTGTAATATAATTGAGCCCTAATAATGGTACTACATATTATATGCCAGTATTAACTGGTGTAGGACACGATATATTAGACGTACTTTGAGGTCTGAAGTATCAGCATTGCACTACTGTCCTAAATTCAAAACATTAGCCACGTCAGCTTTTACTGAGGTATTCTAGTGTTCCAGAAACATTATCTGTAAGACTTCGCAGTATTCACATTTTACAGTGAACCTATCTTACGAGTTGATAGCCTTTGTAGCGGAAATTTACATGGTCCATCTATAAATTGCCACTATATACTCTAGTTAAATGTAATTCGATTGAGTTTCTAGCAATCTCGAACCTGCATGTTAGTCGAGGTTAACGTATGAAATATCAATGTAATTTTGATTTAACTGAGATCCTCTCCTTATCCAGATTGGTTGGTAAATGATATAGCTGTGACCATTACCTATGTATATATTTCGTGGCGCTATTTGCTAAACAGGTAGTTTTATAACACTAGCTACTAAATGTCAGATTTTACTATATCTGCCCACGCGCAATAAAGCTTTAAACGTTACGTACATTTGGTATGAGACAATACTCCATCGTAAAGTTTGAACAAATTTACCCAGGGTGACTTCTCACTCAGGGATTATAGGCTACTCTTAAGTGCCAAAGGGGCACTTTGTCTTAAAATACCCCTTGTATTAGGGGATAGTCAGGTTCGTTTTGTGAAACCTTCAGAATAGTATATCTACAGTACTGAATCCCACGAATAATCTCTGTCTCTTAAAACAATTGTAAAATCAGATAACTGTAAATTGTCAATAAGTTAGAGTAAGATTAGATAGCTTGTCAGTCTAGTAACAGTTTTTTTCAAAAAAAAGTGGGAATATTTAGATGGTATTAACGATGGATGGTAATAAATGGGCAAAAAAGTGCATACATTCGCATACATAATTTATATAAATGTGCAGCGTTTGATTCTTAACAAACAAGACTCTGTTGCTAAACTAAATGTCACACAGTTCCATCGCGGCTAGCCTAATGTTCTGTTATTTAACCCTCTTTTCTCCCTAGGGGGCATTTGTTTGTACACAACTAAGTGCACGTTGAGAGAAATAGGATTTGTCAATCAATTTGACGTGTTTTGATTTGACGTGTTTTCGTTTCATTCTTTGAAATAACACAAAGTGACCGTTAAGTATGAGCTAGATTGAATGGGAAATATCCGGTTTCCTGGTAGCGGGAGGAAACTATGAACATCCCGAGGACATCTTTAATTGTACTTACAGAAAACACAACGCGCTATCATCGTAAGACGTGACTAGAGACCTTAGTCCATGACAAGATTTTATTAAACGTATGGAAGGGAGAGAAGAAAGGAATTATTGAGCAAAAACAGTAAAATTGTTCACAAAATGGAGGTATATATTTACGCTGTATTAAATCAAACTTACCATTTGCATTGGGTCTTATCCTCATATCATAACCTTGTAACATGTAGTCCAGTAAATATGTTAAATTATTCTTTGGGTCATAAGGTTCACTTGGCGATCTTTCGATACGATAGCGTTTGGTCCTGTTGAAATATGAGTAAAATTGAATACATCACAGATAAACAGATGGACATACAAACTGGTGGATGGACAGACAGTAAGACGGATAGACTAGCCAGACAGACAGAGAGCCAGACAGAAAGACAGGCAGACAGACAGACAGACAGTATTAATCCCATGTATTAATTTATTTAATTAGGTTAACTAACCCTCCCCCTCTCCGTTTGTACGTCCTGTGTTTTCTCTGTAATGTATTGTTTGCCTTTGTATTGTCTTGCAGTTGTTTTGGAAATAAAAAAAAATATATAAAAAAAAGACAGACAGACAGACAGACAGACAGACAGTCAGACAGACAGACAGACAGACAGACATACAGGCACACACAGACGGACAGACAGACAGACAGACAGACAGACAGACAGACAGACAGACAGACAGACAGACAGACAGATTTTCTGAATATTCCATTACTCTGAATGTCTTTGTGTAATTGAAAAAAAAAATCTAAAAGAACAAATAATTCATGGAAGCACGCACATTGGATAGATTGTATGGATTATCGTAGCTCCCATGGTAGACTTTCCAAGATAAAGAAAACGTGTTGATGTTATCCTATAATGTGACCACGTGTATGTAAAAAAGTTAAATATTAATAGTGTTAAGTCGTCGGTTTTCCTTTTCTCCGAACATAACCATACTGTTTTCGAACAAATTACAAGGGTTGTTGTAATGTACGAAGTAATCGTAATCGTATTTATAGTTTAAACACAGAACTGCCCTATATAAAGAGGGTTATGGCTAATCTATGCAAATGAGGGAAATTCAAACTGCTGTACAGAGCACTAGCTTCTGGTGCTTGTCTTCAGCATTTTTTCTGTACTCCGAGAAACACACAGGTCAGTCATGAATCAAGTACAAATTGTTTGTGAATGTCGTAGGATGGTAACTTGATACACAAATTAGTTGAAAATCAATCTGTTTGTTTCATAGAATGTAAAACCCTTTCAAAATGAGACAAGTTCCCCTGCAAACAGCTGTTTAGATTGTGTGTCACTCAGGATTATTAAAATATGCGACATTTGCATATGTGAACAGCCCAGATTGGGAATGTTTATATTTTGGTGTTTACTTGACATGAGTCATCACAAGTCCTCCACCTCCAAACATACAGTCAGTCATATGCAAAATATGGTGCTAGGCACAGGCAGTCATGTCCATCAATCATGTCTTCACATTTTATTTTAGTTTTCTTTTTTATAAAACCTACAGATCTAGATACACTTATAGATGTACCTAAAAGTCTAAAACCACGTACGATTGTTATTAGTAGAGAGTTTTGTGCAATTGATTAGTTGTCTTTTCCAACCAACTACTGCAACAGTCAGTGTCTGAACTCAACTCTTTCCACCATCTTCAACCAAGCGAATACAAGAATTTACATTTATGGTTGTTCTGGTTTGTTAGTGTATTTGTTTGTTTGTTTATTTGTGTGTTCGTTTGTTTGTTTGTTTGTTTGTTAACATGAACGCAGGATACATAATTCGATATTTTTTATTTCAGGTCTTTCGTTATAACATGTTACGGTCGTGCAATAGAAATTTCATTTTATGAAGTTTATATCAAGATTTATGATTCTAAATAGTGTCATTCCTCACAAATCACTCGTAATTTATGAAACCTCCATGCCGATATGCGTCAATCGTTGACTTGTTATTTGAAAATGTCCCAGACAAAAACTATGGGGAACATGTCCTTCCATTTGTACCATCGATAATTGACTAGTATTGCTTTTATACAACAAGATAAATGAATGTGTGATTTACCACTCGCAATACAATAACAAGTTAAAGGTGGCCTATTTGTGGAAAATTAAAATGCATTGGAACCGTAAATCATGGATGGCTGTCAGGTCCCTGACTTTGACTGTCAGCGATTTAAGATTTCTCTCTTGCAACACTCTGGAAAACTCCAGAATCCGTCCATTTTCGTGAACAGTACAAAACTGATATTTTCAATCATTTGCAGACATTTTCAACCGAGTGTATATGCAATATTCAGAATACTCTCTAGCATTATTTGCTATTATAAGATTTACTTCTACAGGGTGACATATAACATTCATGTATTGGCAAACGAAATTTTTTGTTTGCGGGAAGAGAAATACATTTTTCAACTCTTTGGTTGTCATTTTTTATATAATTGACAATCGCTTGAGAATATCTGCCTCGGGCCAACTTCTCTACATCATCAGAAACGCCTTTCTTAATCTGTCTCATCTTGCCAGGACCTTTTGCCGAAGTTGACTGATTATGTGTACGACAGAGTGTTTGGTATTTTGGCTGCTCACTTACATATGTTGTAACGTATACAGCAGGTTTTGGCAATAACTTGCAACAAGATGTAAAGTGAATGCCTTCCGTACCGGTTTGCCAAAGTCGTTAGATTTCATTCCTGCACACGTACAATATATAATTGTTGGAATGAAAAATTCTTAACTATAGCTACTATACATGAAATACCCTACTAAAGAAATTTGATGTTTATATATACTTAACTTATTGCGTAATTACCGAAAAATCATTAATTATGCACATGTATAATCTAGCTGTATAGAGCACACACAATTTGTTCTCTTCAAAGTGCACACCAAATTACATAGAATTTGAAGATTGTGTTCTCAAATCATTAATTATACAAAAGATCTATTACAATTAAAAACTACATCAGTACACTATATCGATGCATGTACCAAATTATATGAAATTTGAAGTTTGCATTTTTTTTAAATATAGCCTAATAACTGAAAATCATTAATTATTCAAACGAAACATTACAACTAACAGTTACATCAACAATATTTTAGAACATGTGCGCATTGCTATGGTTGATGTATGTACCAAAGTGTATTAAATTTGAAAAGTGCATTTGTAAGATAAAGCCTTATTACTGAAAATCATTAATTAGGCACATTATTCATTAAAACTAACAGTTACACAATAAGCGTTATGAGACACATGTGTCCGGGTATCATAAAGTTATGTACTGAATTATACAGGACTTGAAGCTTGCGCTCTTCAGATATAGCCTAATTACTGAAAATCATTAATTATGCAAATACTCATTAAAGAGCTACATCTACAAGCACTTCAGGACATGGCTTTTTTATTTTCGAAATACGTACCAAAGTATATTGAATTTGAAGAGCATTCTTAAGATATAGGCTAATTACTGAAACTCATTCATTATGCAAATGACTCCCTGCAACATTATCAAATTTTATCGGACATACACTTTATCCTTAAGTATATACATTGCACCAATTTATTAAACATGAAGCGTGTGTTCTTCAGATATAGCGTAATTAATGAAATGTTTATCAAAAAGATAGATAGATAGATAGATAGATAGATAGATAGATAGATAGATAGATAGATAGATAGATAGATAGATAGATAGATAGATAGATAGATAGATAGACAGACAGACAGACAGACAGACGGGCGTGCATGTGGGCGGGTGGGCGGGTGGACGGACGGACGGACGGGCAGACAGACTGACAGACAATTCCTAAAATATAACCTTCCCTTACAGAAGGTTAAAAAGTGTGGTTTTATCGTAGGTAAATGATGGTGGTCGACCTTCAAAGTCATCATCCCATTCATTCAAAAACATTGGTTTGGAAACACAAAGATCCGTATACCCTCATCTTTCCAACGTTCTCTATATGTAATTGTGATTCAAATTATCTGAAAATTTTGAACAATTTCTCTGTATCCTGTACAATGTTTTGAAAGCAGTCAACTCATATGTACATACTATTACTAAACTGTTGTTTATTAAATACATTGGCTCTGTTAAAAGTATACTCTACCAATTCGGTTCTGATTACAGCTGCAGGGGCTTTACATATGTCGAGTACAAGCAAGTAGTGAGCCTAGATAATTTCCCCTTGCCTTGTAGCTAACGTCAATTTAGTTGTTAATAACAGTAACAGAAGACATGTCGTATTTTGAAGTCCAGCGAGTTTTCAGTTGTTGGAAGTATAGCATGTACTGCTTCTAAATTTAAAGCCAATGATATTGATACATGTCTCATTTTTTAGGTCTGCAGCTGACACATACAGACACAGATGGCGTAATTAAAATCAAACAATGGCCTGAAACATTCTATAAATAAATGATATATAACGGCGTAGAGAAGAATAACATGCTATGTTGAGTATCAATGTTATTGTAATAATAGGATAGAGGAAAACTGCACCAACACTAACAGATCTAATTCAGACAGAAATCAATACACAAGATTAATAAAAATATTTTGCTTTACATTGTGAACTGCATTAGATTCGGAATTAGGTAACATTTGTTCACAGGCCGTTTTCTCCCGTTTTGTTTCTTCATGTAACAATAGTCTTATTACGTTATCAAACGTTATCATCATGTTCGTGGTAATATTCAGCAATATTTGATATTTATGTGAATTTATTTGACCTAAATTTTATATTTTTGTAAAGTACAAATGGTTCACAATATATTTTTTCCCTACTATTTCCAACAATGGAGAAACCTGAGCTGTGCAATTAAAGCAATGTGAGTGGTACATTGTAAATACGTGTAATGCCTATACAACAGCTGACGTGTAAGTTTTGTCGATTGCAGTGCAGCTATCTAATTTCACCAATTGCTATTTCAGTAATTAAAAATGTCAGCGGACTTAGTTAAGTTGCATAATATCTAATTACAATATTGTAATTAATTTTTTTCTGAGTGCATTGTTTGAAACTAAAAGATGATTTATTCTAATGTTTTAAAACGAACTTCCTTATCGATCTAAATATAGGGAGTTTGAGAAGATCAAGGACATTCAGATTTTGTTAAATTGCACATTACTGGTTAAATGGCCATTGTATCAATCCGGTAATTAGCACAATTTGTCGATTTTTCTAAACCTTATTATCATTTAGAACTGAATTCATTATGTAACCCCTTTACATCAAATTATTTATTTGATACGAATACGGCTACAAACATCAGAAAAATAATTGATATAATAACAAGTGTAATGTAATCCATTGTGTATTCGAAATGGTTTGTTGACACTTGGATGCTTGGCAAGTGGAAATACTCGCTGGCGAAACAACTGACATACAAAATCAATGAAGCATTGAGTTTTAAACCCGTGATATTTAGAAATATAACCTTGTAAAACTGACATTTTTGAAATCCCTACTGCCCTTTTCAAATGTGCCATATCTGTTGTGTGAAGACGAAAATACACAATCAGTATCAACGATAAGGAGGAAGTTTGGCTGAAGAATATGCTGACATCATGTAATAGCAATACGGCTGTTATATTACTGAAATACTCTCAAACCTAAGAAATGTGTAATATTTCAAAATTAAATTCAAACTGTTATCTTCCTGTATCAACATATATGCCTCATAGTACTCTTGTCGATATAACATTTGATATTGCACGTTTAGTGTGTTCAAGGCAAGGTTTGTGAACTTCAGGATTGATCGCTGCTCAACCTCTCACGTAACAAGTTGTTTTAAAAACATAGTAGCCTTGAATCACTTGCAAAATTGTAATCAAATAGCCAGGGTAAAGTACGAACATGTTAGATGTTTTTAACATGCAAAAAAAGATTTATACAAATGTACATCAGATTGCAACCGATACGCTGTGAACACATGTTCTGTAAAAAATTCTTTCAATTTTTCCTGAATGCACATTTGTCGAAAGTCTATCATAGGAAATATCGTTGGACTTACCCCTCTGTGAATTTAACTTGTGAAGACGAACTTCCAAATATAACCAGAAGGCACCACAAACACGGTGTTAAGTTCCTTGAATACAGTGTCATAATGAAATCCGTCGTTTCTACAAACACAATCAGAAAGAAAGAATAGTATTGTACGACAACTCTAGTCCATTAAACGACTGTGATGCTTTTATGTCGATAGAGACAGACTTAATGTACATGGACCCTCTAAGTACTCGCATTCAGAATGAGCAACCCTAGGTGGGTTATTTTAAACGCGCTTACAATACATACATGTATATGGAGGTTTAATATATGTATTGGCTAAGCTATTATTTTCATATACATAATGTATACATGATGTTTGAAAAGAATACTGACGGTACAAGTTACAATTCTTTCGCCAATTTCTCTGCAATACCTCAATTTCCGATATACTAGGCAGCTGGTACTAAAAGGCCACATACATACATTCATCTTAATGACATCTAACATGTTATCAACATAGGCAGATGAAGGGACCACAAACATCCATCATGCACGCGATGACACCGGGATTGTGAGCTACTTTTGTAATCATTCAGGGCGTTACGCTTGGCCTCATTGTAGCAGCTGACAACAACAAAAAATATGAATATCTAACTTCAATATCATCAATACCCTTCAGCGCATCTGTCATATGATGTTCTAAAAATACCAACTGTGCTAAACACCATCCTAATTAATCATTTCTATTCATTACCAGGTAACCGAACTATGGATATAGTAACATTTGAAGATGTTTATTTCGTTTGCTTGCCCACGTGTTCTCCTTAAACTATGCTGCGAAAACATGAATTTATGATAACGCTTATTACATTAATTAGACGGTTTGGATAGCAATTTATGATAATGGAGTAACAACAGTGATGGGTGGTGTAATGGGACCAGCGTTAAAAATAAGTAAATTATTGTTCATACAAGGCACACAATTATTATTGCTTTTTACTTCATTCTCCCTTTGAGATCAAACGTTTATTATCACTTTAATTGATCTTCAAAAACTACTTTTATGTACATTTATACGATTGATTTTGTGAATGAATAGAATCAATAAAGTGCAGCACAAATCGAGAGCTCCAAGAGTTCATTGTGAATAGTTCGTGTGGTTCTCCCTCCCATATAGCGTCATTGACAAAATACACCGATATTCAGATTTCGTCTATAAAATCATCTTCCAGGTAATTGTATGCAAAGCCTTCTCAATATCACAGCGGAAACAAAAAAAATAATATTGATATTCAATATGCTATCCATTCCCCTGAAAGATATATAGTGACCATCCTTATCCATTAGGCAGCGCATGGCATATTCGGTTTCAATACCACTGTGATTCGAATATATTATTAATATTAGATAACTCAAATTGATGTATTTCAAAGCAATGATTCCCCGCGTAAGATTTCCAATCTGTGACAAAGAGAGGCGAAATAGATTGTTCTGATGTTTCAATCACTTTACTTTTAATTGCTTCTTCCGTTCTGAATTCACTTATTACTTCTTCCGTTCTGAATTCACTTATTACTTCTTCCGTTCTAAATTCACTTATTATATTTTGTCATTCTTAAATGACATCTCTTGAGGAACCTTATTAAAACGTCTTAGCGGAGTGAATACATTGCTCTGTATAATGTAATAAGTTATTGATTCTGTGTATAAAATCAACAAACAGAAAGTACTTTACTAAAAAAATTAATGAAAATCTAGAAGGAATTGTCATGATTTAGATTTTCCTATTAATGAATCGAAGTATGCTTTACACAAAGCTATAGATTAGAAATGACATAAAATTGATCAATGTAAGATATTTTTGTCAAACAGGTGATATTAATTTTCCAAAACGATTACTCGAATTGAAGATTCAGCTACACGACAAATAGTCAGCCAATCATCGTAGAATGAATAAATATCTCAGTCCTTATTGTTTGCAATAGCGTAGAGTGAACATTAAGCCTCGAGTAGATATGGTTATTTTTCTGCTTCAATATATATACAATAGGTATGTAATCTATTTTGGTATTTTCTCATTACAATGGTTGTTATCATTACTAAATTCTCTGTTGTAAAAATGGAAAGCGATAAATTTGATATTAATTGTACAATGCGGCTCGTTGTTTATTACAAACTGTAATTACATTTTAAGATAACATCATTGCCGCAAAAAATTCTACCTGTGGACCATTCAATATCACGGATTTGCCAGTCTTTAAGAGCGTCATAAAACTAACTGTCATTTCCTTTTCTTGTTGTGCCTGGAGCTATATCATCGCCATGAAAATAGTACATCTCACCTTTCGAATACAGATGATTTCCCGAGACGGAAAGTTCACAAATTACTTTCTTAGCTTTTGACTTTTTAAGGTCAATACTAGAAAGCTATAACCTGTTTGATATGTTCAATAGTACTTTATCAATCACGTTTAAAACGACCTGCCCCACATTTCAAAATGAATGTCGACAGCACTGGTATTACGGGTTTTAAGCATCAACTTACGGAAAGGGCTTCAAATATTTATTGTACACAGCAGTTTGCATTTCTGGAAGGTACACATTGTATATAGCAACACATTTTATTGGTAGCTATTCCGTGAAAGCATCTGTCGCATAATGTATGTGTTTGCTGTTGTCAGCTGAATTTTATTTGCAATATTTTTATTCTGCGACACATTTATGTACTGGTATACATGTGCAGTGGTTTTAGAAAAACACCCCAGTGGGAGCTACATTGATTAAATAAAATGGGCGTGTCTTTATTGTCCATGGGGTCACAGTTCATATTTTTCCATTATAATATGTCCTGGCTGTGTACTTTAAATTGCATACCAGCATAAATATTTCCTATATTCAAAATTGCGCCAGGCAACCTAATCAAATGCAATCTAATGATGATGGCGATATTTGTTTTTGCAAAACGTATACACGAATGTTTCTTCAAGAACCTTATTGAATTCAATTTAACGATGACAGTGATATTTATCGTGCCAAAGACAGCATTATCATGTACGAAATTGTGTTTGAAGACCTTCAGGATTAAAAGACCATGATATTTGTTTCGCAAAAATCTAGATTTGTACAATGTATACACCATCTAACGCAGTGATGATCAGTTTGTAAGGATTAAAGTCTATAACAATACTCGTGATGGTATTGACTAAGTTAAAGGTCAAAGTCAGAGTTACTTTTCAATTTAGCATTTATTGTTCTTAAATATTGTTATATTTCCAGATCTGCACGTCATGGAAGATATGGGCATAGTACTTTAAAAAGTCCCAAATACCATAATAGTCTAGGATTCGATCGTTTACTTGTATTTCTCAGATTAAGGTTTAGCGGAAGGGGTTCCTCCTGATGAAAATGACGTTGAGCATTATTTCTGATTTTAGCGTTTTTTATGTATTTTGCAATACTATATACTTATTAGAGCGATATTAAAGTAGAGCATTGGGACAAGACAGGTAAAATGAGGCAAGTAATTTACAAAAAGTAATCATAACACATGTGGCGCCAACAGACAAACACATGGCGATGTATGCCTATGATAAGGCTCATTCCGGATTCTCTTTAATGATATGATCTGTCGTTATAATTTACTTTTCGTAACGATTTTGTTTATTCAATCCTGTAGTGTTTGAGAGTAGTGTCCATGTACCCTGGAATTTATGCTGCATAGCATACATTCTGAATAACATTAAATGGTCATGTCACTGTCATCTATATCAAGAGTTCCTATGAGAGAGCGGAACCCTTTTTATCCACGATATACAGCAATATTGCCAGTCCTTATTTTGAAATATATGTGTAAAATGTTACCAGTTATTTTGTAAATGAATGCAGACGACACAATTTGTGTATTTAAAAGAATTCGATCAAGTAGTTTCCTATCGCTCCATTGAAAATACTCATTGGAAGTCAATGTTTACACAATGTTATGGTGTGCGATTGAAGAAATAGAAATGTCGTATAGTCGGTGACTGTCCGATTTCCGGTTCAGCCACAGGGCACCCGGGAACCGTGTGACAAACAAAACAAAACAAAACAAAACAAAACAAAACAAAACAAAACAAATAAATAAATAAATAGACTATCAAATAAATGACAAATGAACAAGCAAACGAACGAAAAGTATGGGGACAAATAAAATAATTAAATAAACCAGTAAATAAACAGATACTCGTGGGGGTATAACAGGATACGTTTTTTGTACCCATCACTATACAAAAACACACTCGTTTAATAATATTTTTCATACGATTTCCAGCTTCTAGAAGTTCTATGCTTGTGAAATAATGCCCCTTCCACATGACCTGTCTGATTTCAACCGTTACGTATTTTCGTCAACCAATGGCACACTCTGCCTCACAACAACCTGCCTTCTAATGTGCCTAGCCACAATATAATACACAGTAGTGATGGTCACGGTTTTGATATTTACTGTTCTCAGGGGTCAAATATGTCAAATTAAGCTTAAATTGATGTGTAGACAAACGAGTATCAGCACAATGTATCGCACTTTCAGAGAAAACAAAATATTTACAAGCAGGGTGACATCTTAATGTGAGTGTCATATACTTGTTTATCCTACGTCACAAGATTTTCTCTTAGAACATGAAGACATTTTGTTGTGTCGAATGTTCCCTTATCCAGCCCATCCATCAATGTCAGCATCGGTGTATTGTACACACTGACAACAAAGTGAGTCAGTTATAATAATATTCACCGTGTATGTCTGCCCTAATTAGTTATCACGTTATATGCAGTATTGTGACAAGATCTGTTGAGCATATCACCAAGTAAGTATAAGAGCGCTGAGATAAAAAGCTGATAAATTCTTAATGCATTAACGATTTTATGATTGGGTTTCGCTAAAGTAAAAACATTTCGCCGGCTCATCATTTTAGTGCATCATCCTGAAGGAAAGGCATGAAATATGAAAGACGATGTAAGGACTGTGTGACATGTTATGTAAGAACTAGCAAAGCAACCCATAAATTAACACCTTCACATGACACAATACCATAACATGGGTAAGGAAACTGTATCGTATACGCTCGAAACGTGTCCTTATAAACAATTCTCAAATTGAGTATAGACGTGTATGACCGGGGGAAAAGACAATGAATTTACAGTAAGCTCATTGCAAATAGGTTGAATTGTAAATCACTGTATGCAACTACTAAAAATTATCAGATTTCATACAGTTCCTTTATTTAGTAACTTTTTAAATTTTTTATCATTTGACCGTTGTCGGTATAAAAGTTGACTTAATCAATCTACTCTTCTTCTATGTCATTGTGAAATATGCCTGAAATACCGTTACAAATTATAAGCTGAATTTCCATACGGCTAAACATGATATACAAAAGGAATAATGAATACGAATCAATTCATGAAATACGATTATATAACTTCGCAGCTTTTCAATCCTTTAACAATATTATCAACAAGGATAATTGAACAATGGGTTTGAACATGTAACAGTGGTGCATTCATTTATACATGATTGATGCTACGCTTAAAATGAATAGAATGCATAATGTAAACAACGGCAAATATGCTCAATACGGAAAAAGGGTGCTTAACATTCAATATACCTTAACATTAAATTGCAAATTAAACTTTAACTTGAGAATTATAAAAGCTGTCAACAGAAAATTCCAAATTATTTTTCCCTTTTCCCTCAACTAAAACATGTGGGCCCCTCAGCTGAATGAGGTCCACCTCGATATCATATTCATCAATTCACTATTAGGTTCGATTATGCATTGCAATTTTAATATTCCTCTGTATCACTAACATGTGATTATACTTTCCTTCCCGTCGTTGTTAACTTCGGTTGAATGTAGGTTAGTCGCTTTAAAACATTCTGTGTTGCATGACATCATGACCCAGATTTCCATTCGTATGTCAACGTTACTGTATTTTATTTTATTTTTACTTTATTTTATTTTAAAGCGGATAAAGCTGCCAATAACAGCAGAAAACTGCACATTGTAAACGCTACCGATGAAACATGAATAACTCGGACCTTGGAACATTTATATTTGATTGGCTAATGTTGTAGAAGGGACAATAGCATACTTGATTAGAGGATAACTTTGCGTCTCACTCATAAAAACGTAATTTTCGCGAAAGCATTTCCTGCGAAATGTTCTTATTCTTGAAAGCTTGGCTCCAGTCTGATGTTGATTACAAGTTTACAGCATCGTAAATGATATAATTTTATGGAGCTTCTCAAAACTGTCATCCTGATTAACGATAATAAATGATTGGTTCCTTTGTTGCAGTGGTAATTTGATTGGTTGATTCAATAGCACGTTGACTTCACTATGTTGTGTTTAGAATCTTCGCTGAATTGGGTGATTTGTTGGAACCTTTGCTGGTTTGCTGGCTTGTTTTTTTAAATATATATTTCGATCGTTGATGAGTTGGTTGGTTAGTGGGTTGTCTACTAGGTTGTCGGGTGGAATGAGTGCTTGGTTTCATCGTTGGTTGTGAAGTTGGTTGGCTAGATGAATGCTTGCCTGCTTTCTTCCTTGGTTCATTGGTTGGTCGGGCGGTTGGTTAGTTGGTTGGTTGGTTGGTTGGTTTTAAGTCGGTTAAAATGAGTGGGTTGGGTGGGTGGGTGGGTTGTTGGGGTTAGTTGGTGGTTAGCTGAGTGGTTGGATGGATGGTTTCACTGGGGTGAATCGGTTGATTGGTTAGCTAATTACGTTAATAACTGGTCGGCTAGTTTGTACCTATGATGGTAGTCAGTGAGGGTTTTCAAAAATAACTCTCTTTTTTTGCTTTTTACATATCAGTTTATATTTTATACTTTAGAATCCTTTAAACTCGCGACTTGCTTCTAAATTGTCTGAGGAACTATAGTTGTTTTGTCGAATTTTGATATAATTTCAAAATTTATGTTCCCATTAATTTTATTGCGTGATTTTTAACGCTATTGCAAACATTCACAGTAATATTAATTACGTTGTTTCTTCAAATATATACAAAAAAGAACAACGTTTCAATGTTTGTTATGTTTTTGCACGTTTTCGTGAAAAATTGGAATTTGTCCAGAGTAGTATGAATTGAACAATAAATAACATTCACACGTTCATGTTCAAGAGACATTGTTTGCGTACAACTATAAAAGTACAGAGACCGGTAATTGGTAAGATAATAAACTGGAAAGGGTGAGCAAGTGTATAAATCACAAACATAGCCATCACAATTTCCACTTAGTCAGATTTCAATCCATTTAAAGAACATGTAACGACTCGTTTACTGCGTTTGCTTGATTGATCTCTACTCATACGTTTCACAATGAACACCTGAATGTGGCAAACAGTACCTTTCCTAGGTTATTACCCGAGAATACAATCAACCATACATATTCGGTGTTCCTGCCTACAACAGTTGCTACTTCCTAATGATTCCCCAGAGCTCTAATTCAAACATCGATGTACTTACCGTTCAGTGTCATTGAACGATGTATGCGATTGATACTGACATATTGCTATTTCTCCACTGGGTAGCTGTATGTAGGGAATTGATGGACTTGTACTGCAAAAACTTACTTCGTGACAAATACTATGAATGTTTCATGCCATAAAAACAATCTGCCAAATGTAAATTCGCAAGCATAAAGTATAAAATAACATGGTTTGCATGAACTGTCTGACACCTATGGCCTAATCCCAAAGGGTATCTACTGCTCGAGTGCATGTCTTTGTACCTTGTTACTTTATTTCCAACTGAAAACACATTTACTTAATAAAGGAAAAGCGCCCATGGTTATACAGCATACATAATAACCCAGTGTTATATTTCAAGTTAGACAATACCCATTTCGTTATTACATTAATAAATCATAACACATTATAACATCATAACATAGCTCGTACGAAATGCGACAAAGATTAACCTTTACGCACTAAGCGACAAATATTGACCCCTTTCACGTTTCAAAGTACATCTTAATCTACTGCTGGGGGTTGTTATTACATCTCAGCTTCATCAGACATGAATAAATTAGTAGATTGCAATACTTTGTCCATTGGATAGACAAGCTATTTAAATTTCTCATCACATTTTACATATAATAATGAATGCAGGCTTGACTGAAAAGCCGAAATTATTACAAGGTAATGCTCGTTTGTCAAATTCCAGTGTTAACTAATAGGTCATCTATATTTATAGGTCATATATAGGTAATATATATATATATATATATATATATATATATATATATATATATATATATATATATATATATATATATAGTTTTGGTAGTACTGGAACTCTTTCTTGGTTGTAACTCGAAGTTTCACGCACTAACTCCGAGTTACAACCAAGAAAGAGTTCCAGTACTACCAAAACTAGTGCGCTCTGCCACTGCGGTATAGAGCACTGTCTTAGCAGATTGATACTCACCGAGTTATATATATATATATATATATATATATATATATAGATCACCATATGTAGATCACCATATGTAGTTCCACACTTCAGGACACCAGGACATTCACTTAAAGACAACGCCCTGAAAGCTACAATACTTTGTCTTGTACGCGGTTCAGATGTAGACTTAATTAAACAACTGGAGAGTCTATGGATTAATAGAGCCGGAACCCTACATCCCCATGGACTTAATGAATACGAACCATCTGGAATACACAACTGACTTTGCATATTTTATCTTGCCGTTTATTTTCACACCATTCATTACGTCACTTTTCACTTAACACTTTTCGTCGTTCGTATGAGCGCTGTTGGTTTTATTTTATTAGTCATCCTTGTACTGTAGCTTGATAAAGGTGTGCAAGACACACCGAAACGTCGCTATCAAGATTTCAACTTGGGATTGGAAGTAAGGACGACTTCGAACTTTCACTATCTATCCATCGAGTCACTTATACTGTCTATATATATATATATATATATATATATATATATATATATATATATATATATATATATATATATAGGTAATATGTTATATATATTTAAAGTTAATCAATTTCAGCTTGCATTGGCAAACTTTCTTAGCATAGCCCACGAGAAAGAAAGAATGTAAAAGGATTTCTGTCTTGGATACCTTTGGTTTCTTCTTATGAAATGAAATTAATTTTATATTCTTTTTACAAAGTGCCATTGTTGTGTACAAATTGTTTGCTTGAACGGTAAGTCGAACTTTATTTGATCATAAAACTTTAACAAGTAAGGAATGAAATATTGATAAGGATTGACATATTGACCTCGGGACTACACTACAATCTAAAAGACACTGCAGCAGACTGAAGTCTCACTTATTCTAATTGTAAGTTCAGTGATGCTTGAAATTGAACTTCGTTCAAATTTAGAATTTGAATCTACACTTCTGCTGACTAAAACATTTTGGACATGTGCACACCTGAATGTTTAATTCAATCAAACGATTGTTTCATGCTTGTTTTATTTTGCTGAAGCGGTCTGTGCGGTATCATAAAAACAGTTCTGAATTAACACATCGATCGATGGATCGAGATGACATCAAAGGGGACCGTCAGATTAGACACGTGTAATACAGTGTTTCCGCCCTTGACATTTGATAGGTCTATAAAAGTATTTAATCAATCTACAATGCCATGTTCAGAGTGATGACAAATGCTCCAAGCAGTACTAGTTAGAACAGGAAGGCATGGCTCATTGCTCTGACGAAATGACTTATTTCATAGATTTGTAGCGTTTAATTATTCCGTGAGATACAGACAAATTAGAGATTGTGTCAGGAAAGTAGTTTCTTACGGTATTAATATTAGTGAAGACATTGTCCTGTCCTTTGTGATTTAAGTAAAATGGTGTTTGGAATTTGGTTGTTCTGTAATTATTCTGCAAACTATCATGTAGGGCAGCAGCAGACAATTCAAATGTTTCACGTGTTAAATGTAATGGTATTGCTTTCCAATATAATCAGTCGTAAAAATAGGTTTTGTAACTTCATATACACTTAAACAAGTTGACGTTTCAATTACGTTGTTGTTACATGTGCATCTGGCGTAAAATGATATATATGTTTCGTCTTACGTAGTGTTTCACAGATTCAGTTTGTATTTTCTGTCACGATCCATTGAACTAAGATGCATGGACAAGTGGTCGACACTCGTTTGATTTATTTCCCATGATGTTATAAAAGGAGACAGACGGCCCAAGAGGATTACATAATATACTCATATCGTAATACAGGTCAATACTTGAACTCATTTTGACATGTGATGACAGATGCGGATTTGAATGCCTTTTAAGAGAACGTGGACTACATTTGATTTAGAGTTTGTTTGCAGAATTTGGTAAATCGTGAAAAACTAAGATGTACATTTCAACCTCCACATAACCTTGAATTATTGTACGATATCGGTAACTAATTATACCGATCAGAAAATAAATCACATCACCTATTCGAAGTTGTATAATTTTTATTTTGCATACACAATAAATAATAGCTCCACTATGTGGTCTTCACTACAACAAACTTTTCTCCCTGTTCTTTCTTTGACAGGCATGCTGTCGAACCGTGCTTAGGGACCAGACAGAATTTACGGCAGGGGGGGGGCTGGGGAGAAATTGGGGGGGGCCATGAAAAAAATGGGAGGCTTGAAGGGGGGGCCATGAAAATTCTCATGGTTTGAAAGGGGGGGCCGCGAAATATTTTGTCATTGAAAAAAATTAATATGTTAGAAAATTTAGCATTGCATGAGATAGCACTTGATATCGCCTTTAATATTGAATGTCTACACTTTCATTTATGTATTAAAATGGAAGTGTGTACGTTTGTATGTACCTATTTAGTGAAGCATAAAAACACTACTCAAGAATAATTTGATACACCCTGAATTACTCTCATACATGTATACTCCAAGTTGTTCACACACACACACATATGTATACATACATACATACATACATTTTAGCACTGTGGAAACAGGTTCAGTGTGTAATTACCATCAAGGATACATATGTATATATAAATATATATATATATATATATATATATATATATATATATATATATATATATATATATATATATATATATATATATACTATTACGCTCTGCCACTGCGGTATAGAGCACTGTCTTAGCAGATTGATACTCACCGAGTTATATATATATATACATATATATATACATATATATATATATATATATATATATATATATATATATATATATATATATATATATATATATATATATATATATATATTATATGGTAATATACTAGCATAGGACCTGTAATTTATGTGATTAAAAAGTGACCTGTAAATACAAAAACGTCTGGCCAGCTTAATTTAGATAGGTGTTTTATTTCTTTCCTTGACACTATTCTTGAGTTTCACTCTCAGACTCACTAGAGTCTGAAGATGTGAGGCAAGACTTGTCTTTCTTTCTATCTAAAACCAGTGAAATTAAACTATTTCCCTCCTCAGCATCATCAAATTCATCTATCTGTACTAAATATTGTAAAGCATTTAGATGTCTGCGTGGTGTTAAATGTTTTTTCATCAGTGACTTTGCGCTAACTTTGGTAGTTGCCTTCTGGCCGTATTTTCCTACAACCTTATCCACAAGTTGCTCACTAAAAACAATTAACAACAGTATTTTTGCTTGACTATTTGTTCTTTTCTCTTGCCTGACACTATAGGTTTAAATATGTATGGTTTTGGAACTGAAAGCATATTGATTACATCTAAGTATTCCACAACATTCTGAATTTCTTTGCACTTTCATGAAGTCACAAATGTCTTACATTTACATGTGTATTGGTAATGCATTTGGTGTAGGAAAGTGAAAGCTATATTTGTCAGACCTCAGTGTGCATAAAATCCTTAGTTTGCTAGCACTTCATGACATCACAAATGTCTGACATTAGATAGTTATTGTGTTATGAGTATAAATAGATATTTGAATACACTATGTACATGTAGGTGATGTGATGTCCTTAGATACTCCCCACAAATGTCCCCACTACAGTTTTTTTTTCACAAATCACGCATGTGAATGTGTGTTTACTCTGTGTCTGTGTTTCTGTGTATGTATCAGTGAATGACAGTTAAAACCACCACATCAAATGCCTTGGTATTAAGTGATGACTACTTATGGTGTCTAGTTGGGAAATAAACAAGATTATACCACATGTGTATGATTACATGTATGGTCAAAATTTTTTATTTTGTTTTGTTTTCTAAAAAACTTCCTCTACAACTACTAAGTTGTTTGGGCTGAAATAGTAACATAATAGTAGTACCAAAAGAAATATTACAGTTGTGCTAGACTGTCGACAGTCGCTCGCGCCTTTTTTCCCTACGTTTTATCTAAACTCCGATCCGGCGCAACACTAGTAATAGTATAATCGCAAACTGATTTCGAGGGCCGTATTGCGAAGGCCCAAGCCTTCGGCCCGCGCCCTCGATATCAGTCTGCGATTAGACTAGTGTTGCGCCGGATCGGAGTTTAGATAAAACTTGGGGGAAAAAAGGCGCGAGCGACTGTCGACAGTCTACAGTTGTGCTAAAGTAACAAAAAAAATTGTACTCTTTTTAGTTATTGTAGGGGGCAGGATATTGTGCACTTTTTTCTTTTCTTTTTTTTTTTGGGGGGGGGGGCATGAAATTTTTATACTTTTGAAAGGGGGGGCTGTGAAATTTTGGTCACAGTGGATGGGGGGGGCCAGGAAAAAAACCAAGTCAGAGATAATCTCTCCCCAGGCCCCCCCCCTGCCGTAAATTCTGTCCGGTCCCTTATAGAGATACAAAGATGCATGATGTCTTTGTGTGTAATGTGCAATGTAATGTTACAGTATTTTTGACAATCAATGCTGTATAATTCTCCAAAAGCATATATACAAGGAAGGCGCTATCTTAAAACCCCTTCGCTTACATTTTCATTTCCTGGCATTCAATATCATTATCAAGTCCCAGTTACATATACAATGTACCTTTTAGTCGATTTCCCAATACGCTTTGATAACCGTTCCCAAAGGTCCATCATTTGACCGACCAAAGTACTTCAGTTATCAACTTTTGGTGTAGGTGTCTAGTTGTGAAACTGTCCTTCACTTACGACCTCCTAGTACGATGTATCGTTTCTGTATAGTGCTTCAAAGTAATAACAAACACTTAAAACGGTAGTGAAAACTATCAATCCTAGATTAATAACGTTTATTTATGATTTCCTTTACGCATTTCTCCACCGTACTTATAAATAGGCATACAATCCATTATTTAGCTAAAGTAATACATTTTTAGTGACAGCTTTCTATAGATCACTCTGAGGAATGGTCGTGAACATTTATAACCAATCATGATATTTATTTTTGACTCAATATTGCAAGAATGGATGCAACCATATTATTCCCATGATCACAGAAAATTAAAGCAATCCATTCTAGGAAATAAGAGTTGGTCCGGTTCATAAAGCACCATACTTTTGTCTTCAGTAATGCCGGAAATATCAAATAACATTCAGAATCAGAAACTCCTGTCTGACAAAAGAACTGTCACATGCATTATCGATAATATTTGACATTCAGTTAATGTCACATCTTAAATAATCACGTCATGACATTCCTACACAGAGAAATTCAGGTCAAATGGCAACAATTTGTAATCAAACATAACGAATCTCGACTCAACACTCTTTTTGTCATGTCTAAATTGTACATATTAATTTTGGTTATACCGGTGTATTGAGTGAATATTATCACATAATTTTGACGTAAATAACACAACTTATTGTGTTGGAAAACACAGTTTAGCGGATATTTTATCGGTATGTCATCTACATTTTCCGTGTACTGTTGCGAGATAACAATTTAAACGTGTCCTTTTTCAGACAAAATTCATACAACATACAAATAAATGTCATGTTGTATTTATTTATTTATTTATTTATTCATTCATTTATTTATTTATTATTTTTTTGTGTTTATGTATTCATTTATTTGTATGTTTCTACAATTTCCATAATACACGGGGTCCCGTTCATTGATGTTTCAAACTTTATTTGTAATACTTTGTACCGTAGCACAGTTGTCTTTTATATGGACAAGAAATAAATGAAATAGGAACATACACTCAAATCAAATTGAAGTAGATTAGTTCAAGTGATGCATTACACATTTTCTGCATCGCCAATATACTTCATACATTTATTTTCCATTGCCAGTTATACTCCTGTCTGTGTTATCCTCATTGCTTCAACTGTGGGATTCTCAATTCCACTTCACGGGACACAACATGACACTTTTTACACATTTAAACTTCACAAACTCGTTAAACATCAATGTCACTGTCCACAATTGTGTTAATCATTTCAATGACTCTGTCCTCAACCTTGTTAACTGTTACGATGCCACTCTGCCAATTCGTAGACACATATGCTGTCAATTGCAATTACCGTATGCTGCCCAACACCATTGCTTGTGTATTTTTAACGTACACCTGTTCATTAGTACAAAAGTGTGTAAAATTACAGTACAAACACAGAAGCACTGTGCTATTGAGCTATTTGTTGCTGAATGGGTTTGCTGAATTGACTGTAATGTTTTCATTAACATGATAACCTATACGCGTACGTTCACGAGTGGTTATGCAACAGAGCTATGGAGAAACTACCAACGGTTACAGTGGGTAAACATTTAAATATCAAATTTGGAATCCTTGCCAAGTTAATTCACACTGAACTTTTCGCTATTGTAGTTTTAAGGTTTAGAATACTCCAACATTATTTGATGGAGTGTCTGTATGACATATATCAGCATTATATCCTGGGACGATCGCACAATGTTACACATGCTCAATAAATAAAGTCCTTTCTTTAACGGTGTGTGGCGTCTATACTATTACTGAACTTCATTTTCGCACCTCTAACCAAGTTTCGAAAACTTTCACGCCTTGAATGCTAACAGGTTCTGTATTTACTTCTGAGATGTTAAAACGTTCATGATTAAAATGTACTCCTAATGTCATTTATAGAGATGGATTTCCGATAACAGTATTGCATGTGTTTGCAATCATGTTTTTACATTGCATCGATCATAGTGGTGTGACCGCTACAATTTTCATCGTGGTTACAAACATACAAACATGTCGATGTGTGATTGCTCCTAAGTAAAAGATGCCATCGTACGTAAGACTAGATACATTACCCATGGGGTTATCTATTTCAACGACACACTCCCAAGGTAATATCAGGTCAACAAGAGGTTAGAGTTATTAATCAAGAAAAAAGTGTAGCGGGCGTCAGAAATCATGGGGGACTTGCCTGCATTGTCTAAATTATGGCTTTTTAGTATTATCACTGCCTAAGTGCATTTTACAAATATTACATAGCGTAAGTTGATGACCATATCACTCGTAATCTCGGTCATCAACCAAGTTTAAGGCACTTAACGTCAGTTTGCTGTAAAAGATTTTTTTGTTGCAATCGGAGGGATATCAGCATTAAAGTAAATACGTGGATATGCGTTCGCATTTATTAATGTCCCTTTCATTTCATAAACTTTCAATAAAAGTTAGTCCCCAAATACTCTTGTATACCTGCCATTATATATCCATAACATAATTAACTTGTAATGAAACTGCTTAGTGCACATATAAATAAAAATATGTTGAGGGTAGAAGAAAATCAAGTAGGGTTTTTCGTCTCTACAAGCCTGTTTCGTGAGTAAATCACTCGTCAGGAGATGCTGATGTACCGAATATACCTCGTATAAATCGTGTGGTGTACCACCGGTACCACCGTAAATAGCACCAATGCCAGTAAAACATGCAACTGTCGGCAAAAGAAAACATGCCCGCTCAACGAAAACTGTCTACAGCGATCCGTCATCTACCAAGCAGCCGTCACACACAAGGACTACGACATTACAGAAACATGCATTGGGCTTACAGAAAACGAGATTAAGACAAGGTACAGAAACCATACAGCATCATTCCGACACACTAAACATAGGAACTCTACGGAACTCAGCAAACATATCTGGACCCCCAAGGATAAAACATTGACCACTCCATTTCCTGGAGACCACTTTCATCCAATGCAACCTACAATAGCTCAAGCAAGAAGTGCAATTTATGCCTCAAAGAAAAGTTCTTTATTATCTGCCGACCCGAACTATCTACATTAAACAGACGAAATGAACTTGTATCCTCTTGTCGTCATAGAAATAAAACATTGTTGTGTAACACCTTACCCCATCGCACATCGCCATAATTAACACCTTTATAAAAACAAAAGCACCACTCAACACCCTAGGTAAAACCCGCCTTACACCACACGATTTATACGAGGTATATTCAGTACATCAGCATCTCCTGACGAGTGATTTATTCACGAAACAGGCTTGTAGAGACGAAAAAATCTACTTCATTTTCTTCTACCCTTAACATATACTCTGCTCTGCGTGGAGACGTATCGAGCACTGTGCTACGGATAAATCTTACCACTGACTTCATATATATATATATATATATATATATATATATATATATATATATATATATATATATATATATATATATATATATATATATATAGTTTTGGTAGTACTGGAACTCTTTCTTGGGTGTAACTCGGAGTTTCACGCATATTGCGATCATCAGACACAGAGTGTCTGATGATCGCAATATGCGTGAAACTCCGAGTTACACCCAAGAAAGAGTTCCAGTACTACCAAAACTATTACGCTCTGCCACTGCGGTATAGAGCACTGTCTTAGCAGATTGATACTCACCGAGTTATATATATATATATATATATATATATATATATATATATATATATATATATATATATATATATATATATATATATATATATATGCGTGTGTCTCCGTCTCTGATATATGCATGCGTCTGTGTATCCCTGTCTGTATCTGTTTCTCCATATTATATATATATATTATATATATATATATATATATATATATATATATATATATATATATATATATATATATATATATATGCGTGTGTTCATGTATGTATCTGTATCTCTGCCTCTGTCTGTGTTCGTATGTCGTACTGAAGTTGACCTCTACATATATTTTATGTACAGGAACTTTAAGCATGATACATGTTATGGTATGTTTGTTTCCAATTTCACGAACGTGTCAGGAGAATACAGTGTATCAATTATGTACATTATTAATATTTGTATACTAATCAATCATTTTGAATTGTGTGCCTTACCTCATCCCCTACCTCTACAGAAGTTAAGCAAATTATTCAGTGATATATAATACATATTTATTAAAATATATAGATGCCACATTCTGCGCAACTCGCTAATGCCTGCAAATAAGATAATTAACTGCTGCATATTGAATGATGGCAGTTACATTTTGTATTACTTCGCACATTTGTACAGTTCCTCTCATTTTTTATTAATTATCAACTTTTTTCAATATCTTATCTCACAGCATGGTTTATGACAGAATACCACAATCTTTGCCTGCTTCATGATGATTAGTATGGACAGGCTGTATGGTTTAATTTAATGACGTACATGTTCCCACTATGAGAGGACAAGCTTAATGTATAATTTATAGAATTCACTTTTACAAGGTTAAAGATATGTTGTACAATTGGTTCGTACTTGAGTGTGATGTTTTACAGTCGCTATCTAATTAGGTTAGGGAAAGCAATTCATAAATTATGCATATCTTTAGTTGCTGCACAGCATCTTGAATCATCAGGTGCAACGTCTGAAGTGACCTGCCCTAAATATACGTACTAATTGCGAGCCTTGTCATTTTCAGGGTTTGGGGCTAAGGCTAAATAAGTTCACTGAAGTAAGTGATAACCTTATCATATACAGCATAAAATCTGTTTTTAATACATCAAAATATGTTTAATTTAGAAGTGGCACAATGACAAAGGGCAAATTTAATCAATAAGGGACAGGCAGGGTCATTTATTATGGATATTTAATCTATAGAGCTGGTATGAAGAATAGCTTTAAGCTCTGAGGCCTCAAGGGGAGTATTCGGCTACAAACTAGATTGAACTGTATGTGTTAATTACAATTTTCGTTCGTGTAATGGCCATAAGGTTTTGCTGATGTTTCATTCTTTTAGGTTTCCTCGTTGAAGATAGCACCCTGTAGTCAAGAAAGTGTAAACACTTACAGTCCCCAAAATGTACACTGCAAGATATTGAAAGTCATCGGAAACGTTACTCTACTACGCGCACAATTATAATACTAAATTTAAAGTCCATTAAACGTGTCGTAACAATAATTTTACTCTGTGTCAATTCTAGTAAATTGGAAGCTTTGTTTCCGTTGTCGTATTAAAGCTACATATACTGAAAATAGTGGTTTCATTTTTAATCATATGAGTGATATACAATCCACTCAGGATTAACAAACGTAACTTTACTGATATGCAGAGTATGTGATTAGTAATACCAAATCAATGAATGTTTGTATGTACATTTGACAATGTTACATGTTGGCAAACCCTTCGATGTTCTGACATGACTTTCCAGAATGCACTTTGGTCAGCACGTAACATCATGATGCTTCAAAGAAAATAACGAGCTCGTAGTAAAGCATTTATTAACTTTTATTAATGTATCAAGTAAGTTGTATTGAAATTCACAAAATAAGTTACTGGTTGGTTGGTTGGTTGGTTGGTTATATAGCGCTCAATCGGGAGCGCTAAAATAAAACGGATTCAACCCCATATCTTGCACAAGATGTGGTTGGTTGGTTGGTTGGTTGGTTGGTTGGTTGGTTGGTTGAATGTATATCATAACACTTTTTGTTCAAATGTTTGTAACACTTATGGTCAAAAGAAACATCATTCAACTTCATCTGTTATTTTGATGAAAATAAAACATCATTACTTTAATCCCTGCTGACAAAAAACACATAGTGTACTAGTATATGATTTATTTGTTGGTAATGCAGGTAGAATAATTCATCGAACGTGTTTTGATAGCCGGAGGACAGCTATCATCGTATGTTGACTTGATTAAATGATGAACTATTTATATCATCAAGACCTACTTAGCCTAATTGATCGGAGTTATATAGATGAAATTGCAATTAAATTCATATGATGATTTCCTCCGGCAAACTAATAACGATATCGATATGTTGTCGTTTGAAGATAACTCCTTTCACTTGTGACTTGTTTCTGTAATTCTGTAATTGTGAAAAAATGAATACAATGGTGTATAGATCGTAACAAGCTGACCTAGTTGTCTGAAGATCGTAAAAGCGTGAAGCTCCGAGTTACGGGTTTGAACTACGGATTTGAACCTGTTAAGTTTGTGAGGTATTGAAATGTGTATGCAAATAAATATCGATATGTATGTATGTATGTATGTATGTATGTATGTATGTATGTATGTATGTATGTATGTATGTGTGGTGGACTGGTGGTGGTGGTGGTGGTGGTGGTGGTAAGTTTGTTCTTTAGTTTAGGTCATCACTTTTACGAATTCGAGCATCTCTTGTCTAAAAAGCATTGAGCTCATTTACCTTTAGAGAAGCAATCACTTCCTTCAATGATAATAACATTTCAGTTACGAGAGTATTTGCGAAATTGACATGACGTCCATAGAGCTCAAGTCGTTCTCATTAATTGCACCTTATGTTATTTCCTGTTTTACTAGTAAAGGAGGAAACAATTTTGGTTTACATAATGTTAAGAATAATCGGTACGAGATGGAATATTAATCTTTACTTTTTTATCAAGGTTGTGCGGCGGAAAGGCCCGACTTTAGGAGGGCCCGTAAACCGTACCACAGAGGTCCGCAAAACCCATATCATATATAGTTCATATGTAAAGGTGTTATCATATACGTCTTGAGGCACTCAAATGCATATTCAATCAATAATTTGGATATTTTTAGAGACAATAAGGGACATTATACTGAAAAAAAATCGCCGTTCGTTGTTAATCTTGACATACGTGGAGGCCTCATCACATGTATGGCCTGGCGGATTGATTTCAGTTAGTTCATATCTCCAGGTCCTTGAATTTCACGTACATACATATACAGTATACGCATCATTAGAGTCCCGGGTAACACGCAAACACAACTGCCAATGCACGAAAAATAGGAAAACATGCAACACAAAATTATTGTTAACAAAGTTTGACATTTAATAAAATTCATGATTTTAACTATGCAACAGATGTTTTGAAAGAATGACTATAGCTTACAGCTGTTCATAATCGTACGAAGCAGAACGCGAACGGCGTCTATCATCGGCTTCACTATTTGTACATCTTTGATCGAATCCAAAGATTCCTTTTATACCAATATTTGGTGTAATTTCGCCACAACCGCCAAATAGAAAACTTGTTCAGATTTTAGGAGGAATTCCTGAACTGTTGAATATATATATCGTTGGCTTCTGCCATGATAGCATACACATACCCAGATTGATAACGATTTTTTTTGCAACGCACATAGCAACGTGAAAGAAAGTAGTCAAAAATTCCCGCAACTGACCTTATTTGGACCAAGTGTGCCGGTCTTTGATACGGAAAATTACTGCACGGGTAGAGTTCGCGATTTATCCATAGCAATACATAGAGACATGGTTATAGGTATATGATAATACTGCCTAGGCGCATCATAAAAATAAGGAATATTTGATTTCTTTGTCGACACCTTAACCTCCGCTCCATGCGCTTCACATGCATTACTGCAAGTGCACGTGAGAATAAGTCAGCCGTTTTGTTCTATTCTGACCCTCTTGCATGAGGTAAAAAATATTAGTACCGAGAATTGATGTCATACCAAGCAGTAGCTATAAGTAAGAATCACGCACACTATTTAATAATTATGGTCATCGCAGAGTGTTGGCAGATATTTTGAAATATTATATGTGCATTGATGAAATGGAAACCAGATTGTGTTGATATAGTTAGTAAAAATCAAACTAACAAACATGAATGGCTCCATGGAGGGTATGTGAAGAGAATGTGAAGGTTTGTGTTGTTAAAACGTCAACTGATTTGCAGATGAAACAATCAAAATTGTTTAAGGATTTGGAAACATTTCCCAAAGAAATCAACCCTACACAAGATCTTCAACCAAAACACAATGAAAGTCAGTTACAGCTGCATGCCAAACGTCGCCAACATCATCAAAACACATAACAACAAAATCGCGAACAACAATACAACGACCAAAAAAAATACTGCAACTGCCAAAATAAGAGTACCGGTGAAGATGCCTGACAGCCAGCATAATCTACAACGCAGAAGTAAAAAGAGAGGAATGCAACCAACCCCCCCCCCCCAAATTGTACATCGGCCTGACTGAACATGCCCTCAAACCAAGGTACAATAACCACAACCAAACCTTCAGACACGAAAAATACGCAAACAGCACCGAACTTTCGAAGTACGTCTGGAAGCTGAAAAGAAATAAAAAAAACGTTCAAAGTAGACTGGTCTATATCACAGAGAGCACGCGCATACAGTAACGAAACCAAACGTTACGACCTCTGCCTAACTGAAAAACTCTGCATCCTCAACGCCGACAAAACACTTCTCAACAAAAAATCTTATCTCAAAGTGTCGAAAACAAGTGCTACATAGCGAACTTCAAAAGTAACATCACCTGACAAATCTGAGGACTCCTTGTATGCATAGAAACAATACACAATTAACTTTCAATAAATTCTTTCACACCTTACACATATAAATACAGTAACACAACGAGTAGCTGCCAGTTGTCTGATGATCGCATTGAGCGTGAAACTCGGAGTAACAACTAAGCACCTCAAGTTCCAACCAACTTACTTTGATTACATATAGATAGATAGAGAGAGAGAGAGAGAGAGAGAGAGAGAGAGAGAGAGAGAGAGAGAGAGAGAGAGAGAGAGAGAGAGAGAGAGAGAGAGAGATAGATCGCTCAAAAACAAAAAAATACATTATACTTAAAGTGGCCATACGGATGTCGATTTGGTATTTATTTGGATTTTAAATTTATAAAACAATGGCTACCTATTTGTAAAATCAATGTGAAACAACGCATACCGAGTCTGTTTGTTATTGAACATACAATATTACAATAATAACCTTTTACACGTGTCGTTTCACATTGATTTTTCAAGTAGGAAGCCATGATGAAATTGTTTATTAAATTAAAGATCCAAAATAAACACCAATCCTCGTTCATATGGTCACTTTAAAGCCAATGTAATGTTGGTAATCTTGCTAATACATAATATATAATTAGATTATATATATGGTATTCAACGAACCCAAGTCAGAACCCTTTTCAAGTCAAACGTAATATTTTAACTTTCCGATATCTGTATGCCAACATGCTTCTGGTTAATGTGATGATGATGGAACTCTTGAAGATAATATCCTAATATTACTTCAATAACAACTATCTGCCCTAAAGACATCTCTTTGTAAACTGTAACTGTCTTTGATAAAATCTTAAAAGGAAACTTGGATGTAATTCGCAGTAGATGGAATGGTGGATATGAGGACAGGTACTTCAATGTTATCATGTTATGAAAAATGATATGTTTATATCTTCCCCGATGATGTTATTTGCCGATAAGCAACGATTCCACAGAGATTGGGAATCCGATTTTCTTGTGTTTAACCGAATGTATAGGGTTTCTAAATCTGCGATGTGTAGCCAATTAAGATGTGATATATACATCGCATTTACAGTTAGCTGTAACTAGTTCATTTCAAGCACTTGCAGCTTGATAAACATCCTTCTGAAGTGCTTATTGATAAAAGTCACTATTCATTATTTATTTATTTATTTATTTATTTATTTATTTATTTATTTATTTATTTATTTATTTATTAAAACTTTGTTACGGACTCTATGTCCAGAAAACAACTAAAACGTATTCAAATAACACTTACAAAATGTACATATCACACAATATCAAAATACTAACACCACATAGTCCAGTGTGTCGTTTAGAAAAAAGAAAGAAGACAATGTAAATTGTTTAGCCAGTAAGTGTGGCAGCGTTCAGCCAGTAAGTGTGGCAGCGTTCAGCCAGTAAGTGTGGCAGCTAGCCCTAAACCGAATATTGCATGTAACAAATTCTATTAATCAGACCACTGTGACTGTCAACAAGGCGTAACAATATAGATATAATACAAACCATGTCACTGTGTATCTTTAATCTCTGGTGTATATCTACAGCTAGGCATGCCATTATTTATGTGCATATGGGAGTATTCGTGTCTAGCACGAACATTACACGCAATGTAATCTCTTAACAGAGATCAAAGTAGAGAAAAAAAGGAACATCTGGTTCATCTTCCCATTTCTCTCTTCCTCCTCTTCAAATCCCAGCTTGCCTCGTTTTGGTTCTTTTCCATATTCTTAATTGTTTTCTGTTTCAATAAAGTGTAAATCCCGCTTGAATGATTACAAACCACGTGATTATGAACCCCGTGAGAGTAATAAAAGTTCATTGCAAATGATATCGATTACATGTGATTGAGAAATCGGATAAGAAAGTCAGGGAAATTATGACAATTCTTCCCTCATTCGGTTTCCTGTTTGTGGGATGCCTTTCCCAGCTAAAACCGTAACCTATCCCCTACCGTTCAATGAGTATTTCGCCCAACTGTAATTTAAACAGCTGATAAATTGCAAAATGTCAATAAGGCCATGCTTATAACAACTACTAAAATGTCAATCACAAAATATCGTTTTAAAACTGTATCTCTAATTGCATTTCGTTTCCTGTATCTATAGCAATAATTGTTCTCCGACTAAATTACCCTTAAAAGTAGAAAACGAAGATTTTGTTACTAAAATGAGCTTGCGTACTAAATACAAAAATTAGGAATGTTCGAAATGTGACACATATTTCTGTAAATCTTCGTGCAAACTATGTAACATGTCTTAAGCTCCAAATCCACGCTTGTAACTTTTCATCATTGAGTTGCTCGCTTGTTTCTAGAGCAATATTGTATTTTTGGTCTTGCGTGAGTGTACACTTATTCAAACGCTACTGATAAGTGCGGTACATGATAAACTAAATCCATAACCTGAGAACATTTGAATTATTGAAACAGACAAGAATGTTGACAACATTATGTAAGAAGTGCCGTAGGACCAAACTTTGAAAGCAATAAGCAGAGTATACATGTCAAAAAATATAGATTTTTCAATCCTGTATCTTTAACATTCTGTATATTATATATATGAATTCTCGAGAGGGAAAAGATATATTTCAGCGAACTTTATTAGCCTCTGCACGACACATTTACCGGTATTTTACACTAAACATATATCACAGACATGTAACTTTGTCTGTGCATATATGTACACCCTTGTGAAATGAGACAAATTGTAACAGACAAGGACTACAACCACGTACCTAACCTGTTTAGAACATAACTTATTTAGAAGAAGAATCACATAAATACACTGTTAATAAAGAAATATATGTTCTGTTTTTTATTTAACGGGAAGGTACAATATAATAAAGCTAATACAATTTGGTGAAATGTAGCTTTTTCCCTCTCGACAGTTCACAGGTGTTATCCCTAGAGCTGCGGACGCAACTCCTTTTCCAATTTCCCACAATGTGTACACTAGTACTGCCTTACTCTCGGCTCTAGTCCGACTGTTATTAGTGGGCGATTACGCGTCATCTACTATGTGAAACAAATGTTTATCCCCATAATTAATAACATAGCAAAGGCGGAAAGACAAAATGCACAGCTTCAGTATCTCAAATGTAGTTCACCTCAACCTTTTAGCGCAAACTTTTTCTTTCGAAAACATTTAGCTTGTGTTATTTCCAAATGTAACGTGAATTCACTTAGCTTTGTTCACTCGTTGCTGCAGACTATACAATGCAGAATATGACATAGAAAATGTCCTTGATTCCAGAATGTCTTGTACAGATAACAACATGATATTACCAATGGTCCACATAGTATATAGTATCAGGGTATAGTGATATGAAAAAGAACTGTTTAGGTTTCTCAAAAAGGTGAGCGGTAACCAATGTTAAAGAACCTTACCATACAAATCCTATCAGTTAACAATATCAGATCGTCTTGTGCAATCTCGAAGGTTCCATACAGCTGCAGATGAAAGTCTTCTGATTGGGAAACGCATGTTTCAATCCTCTCTATATAAACTGAGAATAGATGACCCCCCAGAACACTCAATTAGTGCTGGGCTTCCCTAGACATAGCGGAAATTGTACGACTGAAAAAAGTATTATCTTTTGAAGCCGCTGCACAGTCACTTCAAATAGGATGAATATATTAACATACATTACTGCTTTGCAGCTATGTTTGTCACTTGATTTAGATTTTATGAAAACGATATTAATCTCTCTATGTGTTTATATAGTCTTAGAGTAGATATTCCGGTTCCTTGTCAAAGTCAGACGTAAAATGTATACGTAAAATCATGTGTATTTCGTTATTAGTCATGTGAATTAGTGTTGGAATACCCCTTCCCCTCAAAAAGAGGTATTATTTAGTATCCTTGATAAGGAAATGTAGGAATAGTAAGAATAAAATACGTAGATCTGTATAGAGCACCGTAACAGTCTCTCAATCTCTTTGCTTTGCCGAAAATCATAATGCTACATAAGCTTGTCCAAAGTAACAGTAACTGTGATTTCCTGTAATTCACTCATAATTGATTTTTAGTGATCTGTTGGATAGCTACCCAGTCCAAAGAGACTACCTTCTAGCATAATTCGATTTCAGCAAATTGAGTGTTATTTAGTGTACACTGTTTTAAGTACTTTTGAGCGATCGTATTATATCGTACATAGTTTGACACATAGCTTGCCATCAAATCAGGTACAAATTAAATATATTCTTGAATGTTTATGGTGTTGGATATACGAAAATTATTTTGTATAAGACGAACATAATGTATGGTTGTGGATTTAGATACTGGTTTCCACAATTATGAGGGCATCACTTTTCAGGATTTAAATAATCAAAGGAATATGTCTCTATGTTCAGTACAGTATCGTCTCTTATACCTTATTACATGCCACAATATACATACGCAAACTTACCACTGTTGCAAGAAACATCCAGGATGTTTTCCAGACAGTTGAATATTATGTTACCCACGGGCAAAATATGGACAGGGACAGTACCTCGCCTGATTTTAACTGTTCAAAAGAAAATTTTGATTATTTAACAAAACCCTTATAACAAAATTCATAATACATTCTTCAGCATAAATTAACAATAATACCTATACTAACAACACGTTTTGACGATTGAATTTTAATATTGAATCTAGTCGTCTGCGCTTGGGGTAAAAACAGCACGAAGAAATAAGCTTTGCTTTTCATTAGCAATCTTCAGTGACTTCCATACTACTTCTCTATCAAATATAACATAACTTGAATCATGTATTTAAAAATCGAACAATGGTTTTATTGTCTTATTTTTCTTCTGTTTCACATTAGTTTCTTTTAATATTTTATATGTACATTATAAGTATGAAATAACTCATACATACTTAAATCCACACAAACTACTTATAACAACTTTGATACAATTGAAGATATACCTACGATATATATATATATATATATATATATATATATATATATATATATATATATATATATATATATTGCATACGATAATAGAAAGCAATCGAACTAGAGTTAGTGCCACACAAATACATATTCACGAAAGAGCTGAACGTTTTGATTACATTTTTTAAAGTGTCGTATTAACTAATCAATTTCAGCGCTGCAGGTGAACACTAAGCTCACACAAAAACTTGTTAAGAAGTTACCCGTAGTTCAAAATGCGTAGGTGTGCAATTTTATAGAAATTATCTTTCCTTATTTCTTGTATTCCATATTGGAGTTCAGTCCTTCAAGGTATTTACAACCAAAACCTCAGTTGGAAATTTGACTTTGTTTTTGTGCATCGGTATGCCCTAGGCAAATTTGGGTTCAATTTATTTGATTGCCGTCATTGTTATTCTCTGTGGAGACAAAACCTAGATACTCAGATAATGTGAATATATAATGTTGAATCGTTAATTATCCTTAGGCTTAACAATCCATAACAACGTGAAGTAACACATCTGTACGGGATTTGCCAATATGATAGCATTCCAGGCGTACCATTTTTATTCAGTGCATTTGGTATGACATTGATATCTCGTTTGTGTAGTCACGATTGGCGAATGGCTAGAGACGTTGGCTTGGAATATGTAGGGTTGCAGGTTCGAGCTCGTCGCTGCCGTTTGGTTTGTTTCTGAATGGCTAAAGACCTTGGGCACGATTCGAACCACGATTGGGTCTCAGTCAACCCAGCTGTATATTTGGGGACCTGGTAGGATTGAGGTTGCAATGTGAATGCTTTAATCCTATGTGCTTATAGAGGCTGCAATAGATCGGATGCTCCCCAGGGAGTTGGGAAATTAAAAGACTGTTATGGTTGTGCCACTATATAGATTTATGCCAGAGGTAATAATTGTAAAGCACTGTGAGCACAGGATGGGAAAGCGCTATATAAAAACAAATATTATAGTATACTGACAAATGGTTCGGGGTACACAGTACACAATCCACAATCATGCGGGCAATGTATAAGTTATGAAGCAAAGGGCAATGTATAAATACGACCTGAAACCGAATCGATGTAGGGTAAGACTACAGTGGCAAAAGAGTGTGAGTGAAAACAGATGATAGGTGCACAAATGAAAATAGATAAAGCAAAAAGCAAAAGCGCATGCCCAGGAAAAGATACAAGACTTTAATATAATCACCAACTAAAGATAATAGTGTGTGTGTGTGTGTGTGTGTGTGTGTGTGTGTGTGTGTGTGTGTGTGTGTGTGTGTGCGCGCGCGCGCTACCTCACCCCAGTTCCCGGTTGTATTTGTACTTGTCCCTTGGTTTATAACGTTAGAGAGGTAGGCCAAAGTCTTTGAAAGTATCTAGATTTTTGGTGCATCCATATTGAGTAATTACTAACACTGGTTTGTTTAAAGAGATATATCAGCCCATCCCTGATTCTATCATAGATGGCAATGTACAATCGAATAGTTCATCCATGCTACCCCATCATCATACGTACGCATATAAACAAACACAGACAGACAGACAGACAGACAGACAGACAGACAGACAGACACATTTCTACGTGTAGTGATTAGTCGTGTGTCGCAATTAATATTGGTTACTTACTTTTCATATGGTTGATATGTCAGGATGTTTTAATTAATTTACTACCTTTATCATCTTCTCTGATTACGTTTGCGGCGTAAATTACATAAAGTCGTTTTCAATCAAATGTTACAATATTTATTTCTTGTCCTGTCAATGTCTGGCAAGTCTCGCGCCTGAGATATATTGTCAAAATAATGCAATCTTCTTTATGCGTTTTTCCCTCCTGAATTTTCTGGATATCAATTTTAAATTTGCTTTGCCTTCAGCGCCAATAGATACTCTCTGAAGCTTGAAATCTGTCACCATAGTATGCTGACATTTGCACAGTTATATCCCGCAAACAATCGCCAGTACATGTTGAAAGATTGATTTGGCGCTTTTGGACAGTTTTCAAAGAGAAAATACCTAGATACCTTATCGCCTCAGAAGGTTTTTTTTCTATACTTAATCACTTATTCTGTGTTCATACTCCCTAGGCGTGAAATCAGGCAGGTGGACACTCATCAATTTTAATAGCTTCACTAAAAAATATTAAATCTTTCTCAAAAATATAACATGTTCTCAGGTAATTGTACCTAGATGAAAATGCTTCGGTGTTTTTCTTCATCAAAGCCTTTGCTTTTCCCACGACGCTACAAGCGCTAAATTAAAAAAAAAATTCAAACCGATATCCTCAAGGCATCCGATACTTGAAAACTTTATAAAGCTAACGAGTGACGAATAGCAAGAGAGTAACAACTGTGAATTATTGATAATGCTGATATCCCAAAAGTCAAAAGTCATCAAAACTGTAATTATAATACAATTGTTAGTTACCGTGTGCACATTGATTTGTTATTATCGTGAGAACGTGCCTATATATGTTGTTGTAGATTGATATGTAGCTGTGAGATACACGATTCTCAACATCTTGACTAGCTATATATATTGTTATATCAATGTCTCTATGACCAAACTCGTGCATATCCTGAAATTTCCTTTAGTGTACAAAATCAATTTTGGTACTTTGGTCTTGTTTTGTTTTTTTGTGTGGTTTGTTGTTTGGTTTTATCTTGCTCTTTTTCGCAGTTTTTTAATCTCTTAGGGGGAGAAACTTAAACTTCCATGATGCGCAATAAGTACGGGTAAATGGATATCATTTTACTTTAACTTATATCACTTTCGCCTACTTTACATTTATATTATATTTTCACGACGGTGATGTCGATGTGCTGTGTTTTGTAATAACAACATGTCGATGTCGTCTTGTTTTGTTTTGTTTACAAATATACCCAACACATATAATATTGTATATATCACTGTGATCTAGTGTTAGATTGCCTGTGTATGTTATTCACAGTCTTGTTACAGTATCGAATATTGCATATTTCTTGTTTGACCATAAGCTATAGTCTTTCAAAATATAAATATATTTAGTATCAAAGAGATGACAGTTATTCTTTGTACGGATTGATGTACATGGGTAAAGCTGCCCTCTATCGATTGGGGGGACATATGGGTCTCAACTACAACACTAGTTGTTACTTTATTCCATTCATTCTTTTTCATGTTGTTGTTTTAAACCCTGACAAGGACATCACATGTGGGATCGAAATGTCGATAAATTATAAAGAATTAACGTAGACTAAAGGACTTGTGGAGCTTTTTATCAAACCCAATTTTAACCAATCTCAAGTCCATGTCTCCTAACTGATTAGCCATTGTAGTTGGACGGACTACAGTGCTCACGACAAGCTCAATAGTTTACATTACCTCGTTTCATTGGAAATGCGACAATCTGAAATCTAGGCAGACATAAATAAATTGTAAAAAATGTAAAAAATGTTATCTAGATATCTGCCCAGGGCAGGGTTATGTTATGTTATCACTTTGTATTGTGCATATCAAATTAGGGGACCCAGGAGTATTCATAAACATTGAGCAAAACAGAGGAGTATTTGACTGCAATGGGCTTCAGAGCAGTTCAGTTACTTACAACAAGTTAGACTGTTCATAAAACAGAATGGGAACTCTATAGTGATTGCATGCATTAGTGTGAACGATAGCTACGGCTAAAGATATAATAAAGTTTCATGACCTCTTGAACTGCTACAGGTTATAGTAGTAAGAATGAATCTGGTCTTAGACTAATAAACAGTGGCGACAGGGAAAGACGTATAAAGTTTTACTGAATGTCGTATACCACCAACATATATACATTCAAGTCACAGATTCAGCAAATCGTCATTTCACCCGTGAAAGTGTCTTTTAAATTATGGATGACTAATTTTGACAGTTGGGATTTTTTTACGACAGGAAACTCATTATCGTTTCAGCCAGCACGGTTGCTTCAGTTTAATGTCACTGTCGCTCACGTAACTGAAATCAAAGATGACTTGTTTTAATAGCTATAAGTGATTCTATGGCGAACAACTGATGGTAGTTAAAATGAGGTCTTCTCGGGTACACGAGATATCTCTGATATATGCCCAACAGAAACAAACGTGTTTTACATCATGACTCAGGGCACTGGTTGGCAACATTCGCAAATAATGAAGTCATTAAATAATAACAATAACAGAATGTTGTTTAATTATGTATATATCTACATGTTGTATAAGTTCGTTAGTCTTTCATCTTGGTAGGCCAGGGGAACAATCTTATCGAAGTCTGTCGGTGTGTACATATATTTCAAATGAGGTACAAAGCGACTCGTGTTTTGGCACTTAGGGGTATGTTCAAACTGGCAAACGTGTACTGCGATCTGCTTATAATTCAATTCAATTCAATATAACTTTATTTATCCCAAAATGGGCAATTGACATTGGCAGCTGTGGAGATAGACACAGCTATATAAAGACAGTAAGTAAAAGGAATGTAAAATCTATAAACATCACACACCACAAAACACTATCTTAAAACTTACTTACACATCATTTAAAAGTCGCACTGTGGTTGGAATAAGGGAATGTTTGCGTTGGTTTGACCCGCAAGCTTCAGCCCTGAAACGCCGTCCAGAAGGAAGTAACACAAACTCTGAAGATAGAACATGACCTTTACGTGATAGAATTGAACGAGCTTTTCTGAACACTTGTTGGCAGTAAAAATTTGGCAAGTTTCTCTGTGGTATGCCAATTATTTTGGAGCTAAGTGAAACAATTTTAATCAATGAATGTTTATTTTTGACGGATAGGTTCAAACAGATTAAAGAAAATGTTAAAATGCTCTCAATGAAAATTTTATTTAAAAAGCTATGAACTCTATCAATCCTAAACGACTCCAGTTTTCTCAAGAAGTATAAGCGTTGTTGTCTCCTTTTTGATAATGGCGTTGGTGTTGTAGTCCCATTTTAAATTGTTAGTAAAGATGGAGCCAAGGTAAGCATACCAAGAAACAATTTCCATTTCTTTATTATGTATAATAGTTTTCTCAGGGCTGTGTTCATGTCCACTGAAATCGATAATCATGTCTTTAGTCTGGAAATATTTCAGTTCTATTGTCAAAAAACAGTCAGAATACAGGTAAGAGTACGTACACTACCAATTTCCCAAGTGTGAACACAGTGCCAAATGCTATACATTATATTTTAAGGGCAATTGCAAAGGGAAACCCCAACGTTGATCTGGCTTGTACTGCATATTTTATAACAAGAATGCATATCGATATTCACATTTTTCTGGGTATACGAATGAGCATATTCATCCCCTCAGTGAATAGCAATTACAATGTTCGGCATTTTACCAACGTAGTTTTTCACGACTTTTGACTTGTAAGTTTCCAGTTGAATACGATTCTGTCCCAACATATTTTACTGAACATGATCGAAATACCATTGTTGTTTTTTATACAGAAACTTAGCAATATAGGACTTGTGTGCTTTGTACCTAATAGACAACACTACACATTCTGCCTGGCTTACTAAAAGATCAGTAATATTACTCTCTTTCATCGATAACAAAAAAAAAATGTATACGGGTTAAAGGTCGCCATCTGGAGCTGAACTCCCACAATAAATTTACGTTCTTCTGTTGGCAATATGTCAACATGGATCCAAATAGGTTAACATTCGATATTGCAATAGGTTATTAGTTGCTTTCAACATGTCAGTGCTTTTTGCATGTCAAAACGGCAAAACATGTATGTATTACATTCACCCTATATATGTTTACATATAGCGCGGCGTTTCATAAATGGGCACAGGTTTAGATTATACTTCCTAGGGGTTAAATATTGTTGCATATTTACAAGAAAAGGTATCGTATTATTTCAATTGCTGACATATTCTTAACCCTCACTTGTTATTTCATAACCCAAACTCAAATGATCTGATGACATAGTGTAGAATATGTAAATCAACTTCGGGCCACCATGTGTGCTAAGGCAGCCTTCAGTAATTACAAGAGGGGGTTGAGGGGAATTAGTTGGGGTTCCATTTTACAAATTGGTCCATAGTTTAGAAAATGTAATGAGGGAGGGTCACATTTTACTTTGACTCATTGTATTATCTAACTTTGCATTATTTTGTGACTTTGATATATTCCAACACTGCCATCATTGTCCCGTAATATCATAACATATCAGCCAAATTACTGCTAACAACCAGGCATTGAATCAATTGTTAGTTGAGGTGTGGTGTGGTGTGGTGTGGTGTGGTGTGAGGGGATGAATGAATGGGTGTCACAGGAGTGAAGGGGAACAGTGTGGTAAGGTATTGGGGATAATGTAGTGCAGTGGAGATGGGGATCAGCACAGCCAATTAAATCCAAACACAGGTATTGATTAATGCAGTGCCTTCATGCAAATTCACTGTGGTGGTAGTTGTTGATGTTTTTTTAAATGATCAATGTGGTGGAAGCGGTGGGACCTAGTCCAAAACACTAGTTCTGGGACTCGTTCTCTTTTTATGTCTGACAGCATTTTAATCCGTGTTTTTGAATATCTAAATTGGGAGTCATGTTGTTTTACACAAGGGATTCAGGGAGTGCTACGTTTGAGCACTGTGGTATCTAACGAGTCTCAACAGACATATAGTGTTTGATTCTCTTCTCCTCTTAAGGCACCTTGGGTGTTAAGATTACAATCATCGAATACTTTGATCAAAATTTCATGTAAGAAGCTTCACCTAAGAAAAAAGGTTAATTCACCTTGTACCACTTTAAATGGCAGCGAAGGGAGTCCTTAGTCTTAGACAGTGCTTGCACATAGAGTACTGCGTTAAATGACAAGGAATGGGGAAGTGTTCAAAAAATGACCCTAGAAGTGCGTAAAGTATACTGATTTGCTGAAATTGGGATACGTAACGTTTCACACTTCTTTTTAGCCAAATATTAGCATGCATTAACAGAAGATACATCCATAGGGTCGTTACACGTGTAATCTGTAAAAGCACAAATGTAGAGAGAGTTAGTAATATATGTCTTACAGAATGTGGCTTAGGCCGGTGCCCACCGTATTGACAATTGCTGGTTCTTTAAAAGCATACCTCCTTCTTGCCAAAATGCAACGGGTGACTTGATTACACATGATTGTACATGCACTGACAGCTGTTGAAACCTTTGTAAAGGATACTAACATCTTGGCAAAAATGTGGCGTGATTTGTAGTTTGTATAACTCAGTACAGTTGTCACGCATGGTAGGTAAGAACACCGTATCGAGTTCACACCAGTCACTGTATTAAATACCATAAAGGGATATCAACAGTGTCAATGTTTATACAAACTTGAAGCAGTTCATTCTAAAAATTACTGTTTGAGATGTAAGGTCACCTGTAGTGGTGAATATTACGATTACTCTTAATTATTATTATTTTTTGACCAAATCCAAAGAGACCACACCAGTCTAAGATTTTAACAATTAGAGCTTTGAGATTACTACGAAAAATCAATGATTTCTATGGCTTTTTTATTTACGTTCCAAAGCTGCCCGATGCGCATGTGCGGAAGTGCTTTTTTAGTTGTTGACAAAGATGATGTGTCGTGACGAATCCAAAATTCCAACCACCACGTGACTCATTTCCAAGACGTCAGATTCACTTGGGAAAGGCTTTATTTCTGCTAAGATATATAGTTTCATTCTCAAATGAACACAAATGACAATGGGCAAAAATTTACATGATGTTTGATTTTCGGGATTGGTGTATTCCCTTCTCTTATCATGTAACTTGCCTGCTGTTTGATCTGGACATGTCAGAGGAAATGATACTTTATAAGAACGCTCACCCAAGTTCTTGTCATGTTAATGTAATACCAGGAAACAAAGGACATATTCATGTAGATTCTACAATTATTGGACTGTCGGTTGAGATCCAATATGTACTGGCTAAACGTTTGTACTAAATGTGGAACCCTGAGGCACACGATTGTTGATCGGACAACTCCCCACGCGCCTTTAATTGGTCGCTTGTGTTTGCAAATTACCTTTGGCTGATAATTGACTCCTGGCACTTTAATTGATTGTATGGGTGATTATAACATAAGCTGTTTTCACATTTTGAAACCAATCATTCTAATGAGTTTTGTTCAATCAACAGAGTTTTTAATTATTCATGCTGGCTAATCTATGAAGATAGATGATTAACATTCCCATCAAATATTGAACCGCAAGAACGCTCGTTTACTTGTACATTGAGTTTATTACCATGTTGCCCCTAACAACAACAGATCGGTGTGATCTGATTTGAGTGTACATGCGGTTGTATGGGAAGATAAGAGATGGGGATGCAGCTATCTGATAAATATCATCAAGTCATCACCAAGAAGTAGTGGCATTAGCTCACGCGCCTTGTTGAATATCCTTTACTAAGAAGTATTGTGTTACATAAGTTTTTTATTCAAACACAAACTTGCATTGAACATTTTTACCAGATATTTTCGACTGCTTACTTCAGTCTTTGTCAACAGATATGATTGCCCCATTATTCAGAACACGTGACCTTGCGGACACGCGAGTTCAACAAGGGGTCATAGGTGACTGAAGTACGCAGTCGAACATTTCATTTCAAGTTTGTGTTAGGATAAAAAGCTTAAAATTAATGTATATTATTGAATTACCTACACCGATGAATTTTCATTTGACGATAAGCAATATTGTTTTACAATTGGAGACGTCAAGTATAGCAGGTTGATTGATGGGTAATGTGAGTCTATAAGCGTTGGATGGGTGGATGGATGAATTGATAGAGATGGACAGACAGATAGACAGACAGACAGACAGACAGACAGACAGACAGACAGACAGATAGATAGGTTGATTGGAAAAAATATTATGAAAAATAACGCCAAACACATGTCAACCCAATTCAAATTTCAAGACGAGAACCTGATAATGTTAAAGTGCACTATAATAGACAGTGGTGATGTGATGTTAGAGTCAACTCAGAGCCTCACTCCTGAAACAAATTAATATAATTTTAAATGAATGTTATGGTCCCTTGAGTCAGAATAATAGCAGCCGTGTAGAGTGATACGATGGCATTATAACTATTCATTAGCATTATACTGGATATATGGCATATGTCCAAATTTAAACGGTTCCAATGATTACAAAAATCCAATACGTTAATGCCAATGCATTTTCATTGTTTTGGGTTTAAGTGTTTTCCCTCCTTCTAATTCAAAGCAAATTGTTAAAACTGATGACACTAAAACTCGTTATACTGTTTCCTTGACTGTATATACATTGGTCACAATGTCTTCATGGCGATCGGGTAAAGATGTATACATAAATGTGAACAGCGACATCATATGATGGACTCACAGTTGAATAGAAATGTGAATGATAGGATAGAATAGAGAATATGACAGCGTAAATGTGAAGAGTGCCATCGTGAGACCAACTCATAGATGGCTAGACATTTGAATTGTCAAACTGGAATGTAACTAATATAGACACGCGTTGATCCAGATGTTGTATTTCACTTCTCAATTGCAGATAAGTTTTCATGTATATTGCATCAGTGCATTCGTCAAACCAGTTCGTAATAATACAACAGATGACTCTGAATAACAGCAAGTTCCTCTTTCCTTTAAACTGTCACTGTCTGTCACTAAGGACTCATCTTTTCTTCGACTGAGTCGGAGTACAATATGCATGTTATTGCACAATACATACTTTCTTAGAATCAAATCGAAGACGATATAGTATGCAAGAGCTAGGAGAATAGACGTGACGCTTGGACACCGAACCTTGCGTTTTCAAACTTTTGGTACACAAGATATCATAATAATTTCATTTTGTTATCACTATACGAATTCCTAGTGGGAATAGTGAGAGCTCAACCAGTTGGTCGACAGATTCAAAATAATTGAGTGTCTTTCAATATAACGGAATAAGTGTACGTGTATTCACCGATAACTATAAAGTTACGACATATTTTCCCTTTAATGCGCGATAACACACATTACTGTAGTAGTCAAGTCATTCGTTTTCCTTCATTCTTTTTCAGTTACGAATAACAATGAACAATCTTCAAATGAAAATTCATCTGTGTTGGTATAGCATAGTATTCAATTTAACTTTTGTTCCAAAACACGACAATTTTACCCGAAAATTGCGACTGCACACTTCAGTCTTTGTCAACAGATTGACCCGTGGAACAAAAGTTAAATTGAATACAACATTGAATGATATTGCATCGTTCGTATCACATCCTCTTAATCAGGTTGTCTTTTCTTGTATAATCTATAAAATACATACCTCTACGTAACGTGACCCACCTTCTGGGACTGTAGATCAGCCATCAGTCTGAATGCCCCTTCCCTTCCCTTCCCCTTACACTGCCTAACTCATAAACCCTTAAACCCACTGCATATACTGAGCGTAATTGAGCACCATTGTATGAGGGGAAGTGCGTATAATGCTATCATATATATATATATATATATATATATATATATATATATATATATATATATATATATATATATATATATATATGTAGAGAGAGAGAGAGAGAGAGAGAGAGAGAGAGAGAGAGAGAGAGAGAGAGAGAGAGAGAGAGAGAGAGAGAGAGAGAGAGAGAGAGAGAGAGAGAGAGAGAGAGAGAGAGAGAGAGAGAGAGAGAGAGAGAGAGAGAGAGAGAGAGAGAGAATTGATGGACGTACTGATAGATAACTTTAGGGTAACATCAGCCTGGAGAGACTTTATCAAAGTTATACCTTAAAAACTTCTTTTGGGATTAAACATCAACAAAGCTTTCAGAACAATTTACTGAATTTGTTCAAAGATTTTTTCTCTATTCTGAATATTCTGTAATGTAGACACCGGGCTCACTAGGCCACAATGGTAACTTTGACTGCGATTGATGTCACATGACTACACTGATTGTGAGATGTAGATGTATATCTGACCAGTATAACAAGGTTAACAAATATGTCAAAGTTCACAAACATGGAGCGTCCTGCTAGCCTATTTCGCAATTTTGAGCGTTTCCCAAAATATATACAGGTGTGCTGGAGTGAACAGGAGTGGTATTATAGCGATATGCGATGAATTGTAACAACTATATCGTTCCATAATTGAGACATAATTGAGACTTAAATAAATATAGGCTACAGAAAAGAGATGTTTATAAAAACAAAAGATTTTTATATTTTGACCGCATGGAGGTGTCTTTTCCACTAGAGCGAAGATCTCAACTGGCTAGCCTTGGTTACTCGGACTCTCACCGCTGGGGCTCTACTACAAGACCACCCAGACGAGTCCGAGTAACCAAGACTATCGTCTGGTCGGAATCCAACAGAGGTCAAGTTCAGGGAAACCACATGGGTTCTTTAAAAGACAAACGACAAATAAGCAGTTGTGTACTTCAATATTTTTAATAATCTATACTTTGAATTAAACATTACCTAACTTATATTCTGGCGGTGACATCTACATTTAAAATGTATTATGTGCCAATGTGTGATTTCATGTTCATCTATACACTACGATCTAAAGTACAACTATTGCTAAACTAGTGAACACATAACCATGGAACATTGACACAGAGTGATAACCTTCAGTGGCTGTGGAAATTTTTTGAATTCTAATCGAATGAGAAGTGCAGATCTTGTGGTTTAGACTTATGAATTTCTACTTTCGAAAACAAAATTATGTATTTCCACACATCTAAGTTCATTTATGATTTGAAACGTCAATTTCAGGTGCACGTCAGAGTTCAAGATGCTCAAAAACGTTAAAATGCTATATGAAAAGGACTTGGTGGCTTTACGAAATGTTATCAAAATCACCGTAGTCTAACTACAAATGCCCAAACAATAGTAACTTCTGATGTCTTGATCATGCCAGAGTATATGGCGCCCTCTCTCGTTCACCACTCCAGTGCTGTACGTTCTCTCGTCACTCTCTCGGAGCAGTTTCCCGCATTTACTCACGTCAGAGAGAGTGCCATCAAAAACGTGCTTGACGCATCGCCTTGTAAGTATATACATTAATCCAATGATTGCTAGGCTTCTAAATTTCCTTTGTTATCTATTCATCGACGTTTAGCCTGTTATTTTTGGTTTCGAGAATACGCCCAGTGGATATCCACATGCAACCTTTCACAGAGCCTTCCTTGGACGCCTGTTACTTTATTGATGGTTTAAGGTCATTGCATTCACAAAATCTACTACATGACAACTGGGACGTGCTGATGCAAAACATACAAGACACTACAACGACAACATATTCCGACTACAAAAGAAATTTGTCCGCTTCAATGATAACATTCACTGATTTCAACGCACACTCTGAACCCCTTTTTAACCAACTTAATGTTCTAAATATATTTCAACTTAGTAAATTTTCCTCCTGTATTTTCGTGTATGATCTTAAAAATAATCGTTATCCCCACAACATAGAAAAGTATTTTGACCGTCCCATTCATACATATCAAAACCGTTCAGCCTCCAGTGGTAACTTTCGTCCACCATCGATAAAATTGACCATCACCCAACACAATTTCAAATATGCAGCGACAAAGCACTGGGACTCTTTACCAAGTCACCTAAAAATTAACATGTCCAGGCAACAGTTCAAAAATGAACTAAGAAATTATATTTTAAATTCTACACACCAACCTTAATTTATACTCTTTGGCGTTTTTACAACATTTCTGGTTTTTGCTTTATTTCTTCTCGTGTGTGTGTATGCGTATGTATGTATGTATGTGCGTGCGTGTGTGTGTATGAGTGTGCGTGAATGCGTGCTGTGTTTATTTTTGACTTAATTGTCTTCGTTGCGTCCATTTATGAATTTGAATTAATCTAAAATTGAATGTACGGGCCATGGACACGACTAGTTCTGCTGAACTATTTTCATGGTCCCCATTAGATAACACATGTATACTTCCTTTTGTCCACTTTGTTTGAAAGTGTAATGTATTATTTATTTATTTATTTATTTATTGTTCTGTTTTTTGTTATCTGATGAAATAAATTTCAATTCAATTCAATTCAATTCAATTCAAACATACAACCGAACGATTATGCAAATTAAACACATCGTGTTATTTGTCCCCATTCCAGCATCATAGATCCCCAGCAGGAAAACGTTCAAGTGTCCTCCACGGTTGTTCCTCTCGCATATTCCTAAGTTTTGTTCCATGCATTGACAACGGTCAGTAACTACAAACATATTGACACGAGTTGCTGAGTAGGCACAAATTCTTGCTCCTGCGATGTGCAAACATTTATATTTACGCTACACATAAATTCTCAACAAATTCATTTTGGCGGGCAGTCAGGTGTCGGCAGCTTTTGTGTCGTCAACTATAGACATTGAAATCTTGCTTCAACAAGTGATAGCATCTCAGTGTCGTTTATGACATCATACAATGCAGTATCGTGATAGAAGAACTTGTTTTGAATTAACTCATGGACATATTAGTATTTCGTTGGTATTCGTCGATACAAATAAAGTAGAGAATTATCACAGGGTCGAAGGTCATGATTGGTCATGCAGTCATCTATTCATTAGATAGGTAGGCCAGTAGACCGCGTTGAAAAGAACGAACGAGAGTGGAAAGGCGATTCTCGCGAGACCGTCGATTTTCTCAGCTTGAATCGTCCAGCCTTGCCGATTCTTCGGTTTTAAATATTTGCTTTGGTTAAATTGTGGTCCACCCAGGCACGCCTTTAGGATGCCTACACATGGCGATTCGGATTTATCTTCGCATAAAGTTGTTTGATTGGTTTCCTGTGGGATGAAAATACATAGACATAAATTTTATTACCAAAAGTAATCTATCTTATATTAATCCTTTTGATATTGGATACCTTCTTTGGAGAGAATGAAAACCGAGTTTTAATGAACACATTCCTCGAATTGGCTTCTTCCAGCCACTTAAATCCTAGAAGTATGCATTTGCAGTTTCTGTGTAACGACATCGTATATTGCAAAACACATAAACATTAATTTCCCATGTGAAGCCACTACAATTGTGTGAAAAACAATAATATAAATCAATGCAATTGCTAAGATCCCAGTAGATTGCATGGCGATCAATCCATCCAAGGGTTAATTTACATGACATGTTTATGCTATCCTACGAGAAATATGATAAAATATAACACAAAGAAGTTTGTCGCGTTTTGTGACATAAATATCCTCCAATAGTTACGATGAAAGATAAACCAGTAAGAACCTCCACATGCTACACTAAGCTAGCAAGGATGAATGAATAAAGTTTCTTGCCACCAGTTTCTAGTACTAATGTGCCACTATGCAGACGGCAAATGCAGACATCGAATCATTGGCAACCATATTTCTGGGTCTAGTTGCAGAACGTTTATTTAGACAAAATATAGCAACAAATTCTGATCTTAATATTAAAGTTTAGAATGTACAGTTTCTTATTCGTTTCGATGTGATTGTATCAAACCAAGCGAGTGAACGGTAACATAAAGCAGGCAGTAACACGAGGACAATCTCTCTAAGGAGCACAGATATGTTAAGTGTTACTCGTTTCACACAGAATTATATTATATAAAAGCATTTTCAAGAAATCTTACCGTCTGCACAGTGTACTGTCTCTCGCCTTTTATCTTTTCCTCTTTTTTCCTTCTCTTTTCTGACGCTTTGGCTTCTGTTACAAGAAAATTGACAGCTGCAAATTCCAGGAGGGCTCCAAAGACAAACACTAAACAAGTGGTCATCCAGACATCAATGGCCTGTAAGCAATAAGGATCTGAATCGTATTGATTTTGTGTTAAGAGAAAAGTTTTTAAAACTTACGCTAAACGTTTTTTTTGAGAACGGTAAGATAGTTTTATGAAAGGATGTCTCGTGGATTCACCTACAAAACAAAATGTTCTAGTTTCATTCACTTTTCATCTATCAGTATAGCGTTAGTATCAATCATAACTTAGGCGAAAGTGGCGTGTGGTCCTTGCCAGGTAACCCCCATTAAATATGCTGCCGTGTTGCTATCGTAATCGTTGTCGTGTTATTGTAATTGTATATACAAGCAAGCGACCAGCTAATGTTTATCGGAAGTTCCTTACCAAGGTGTGTATGTCACTTCCGCCTAATAAGTTCTGCTTGGTGACAGCTCCGAAGTGATATATAAAAGTGAATGGAACCAACGCATGTTATCTCGTTTAACATCCAATATTTTATATTATAGTGAATTCACGAGATACTGTCATTTGAATGAAATGTGTGTTATTTTATCACTGGTGCCATAAAACTAACTGGTTAATGTAGATCCGTAAAGGACACATACCAGGAACGATATGATGAGATGATGACAACCACACCACAATAAAAAATAAAAATAAAAGGTTTTGTGAACTGCATAAAAATATATTGGATGTTATGCCCCTCTTTTCATTCGGTGTGTTATATTGTCATGCTAAGTGGTTCTGACATTGAAGGTTCGACACTGACATATATACTTCTTAAAGAGAAATTCACGGCAATTTTACGAAGTCTTTTCATGTTCATAATGAGACTGTAAGAAATCTCTCTTTCTGCATTAGTGCTGTTGTGTTACAGTAGTCTTTGCCTTCGTAAATAAACGTTTTTAAAGTTTAAAGTGGTCTATCTTCGTAATTCTAAATACTTCGCCAACACTAACCAAGATCTCTTAAAATGAAAAACGATGTACATGTAGTACTCTGCTGTGTCTGATAATATATGAACCAAACAAAATTAGACTACTTCGAAATCCTTTGTGGAATCAAAGTCAATTCTCTTAGAATAATGAAGTATGGAAACATATTTACAAAATTAACTGAAAATACTGAACTTACTTTTATGTAGGACACTCTCGGTAAAGACGACAGAATACCTGAACTCTGCGTTGTCATGGTGAGGACAGTCGTAATACCTAATCCCACTCTTGCGGGCGCTGCATCTGCGCTGATCCAAAATGATACCCACGACAAGACAACGAGGAGAATACTCGGTATGTAAGTTTGCAGAATGTAAAACGCCATCAAACGACGCAGAGTGAACTGTACTACCAATAGGGTATAGTTTCCTGAAAGATAAATATCAAACAGGTCACGGTCGTGATGTGGTTACATTGGCAGAGTCTATATGTTGTTGACTAAAAAAGCAAATGTACACGACGCAAACACATGATATACACCAGACGTGATTTAAAAGCAAATCTGTGTCGACACGGCATCATAGGTCTGGTTAAATGTGCTCTAGTCTCCTTGGGATTTTATACTTCGTTCTTGTAATGTTTTTTTCCAGGTAAGAGTTGTATCGTGTTAGATACAATTCAACTGCTTTGAGGTATATGTCAACCCAAAAGATCGTAAAGTTAAACTATCCTCACCTTTACGTTCAGTGATGTCATTTAGAAAGAAATACATGCACATCACACAAAACGTATAGTAATCTGGGATTCAAAGTACCACAAGCTGAGTTTATATGCCCTTTACTCGAGTGAAAACACATACATAAAATCTATTCTAGTATTACGATTGTCTGCTAGAATTGTCAGAACAAATGATTGCATGGTAGGACTTTCCTCTACATTTTCATACGTAACATATATGACGTCATCGTATCGTTCATAGGTTATATCGAAATACCAGATTTGAGTTCAGTCAATTGCAAGTGATTGTAAAGTATGCTTGAATGAGTAGAATACTGTGAGTACCTTTTAAATATGTAGAAAAGAATACCCCTAAAAACATATAAACTTAACCTGTGTTCGTTTTCGTCCTTTAGCATGATATACTGATATAGTATATATGTATACGAAAGCATACGGCTAGACATATAAATTTTGAACATTCCACTAAGATTCTTCACGTTTTCGATGAATTTAAATTACGGGAAAGATGATGAATATGTGAAAACCTTCTTTTAATTACGCTTTATAATTGCATAGTACAACAAAAGGTAAACAAAAGAAAGTGGAACATTATGGGAAGGCAATAACTTGAAAGTAAAAATGCATCCTTCTTTGACTAAGTGTGGGTTGATCACTTACATAAGTATAAGAAAGATACAAGCTTAAGGCAACATCATAAATAACACATACAAAGAAAAAGATGAAAGAAAATGACTGACAATTTGTAAAAGGCTTTTTTACAATTTGTAAAATGGGTATTCCCATTTGTATAAATGACCTTGTTTAATATTATAGGACAATCAAATCAAACTACGTTAGACAACATTGTGCTCTGAGCTTGTTTGGGAACGTATTCTACATATCTGTAGCTTTAAATTACTTACTAATGATGGACACCGGAAAAGGATACTTAGCTTTCTTTGCAAAATACAATCAAAGTCATGTATTAAGAGATGATATTATCACATGTTGTTCTTTGTATGTTTACCTGGTACCAATATTACTATATTTCTGAACAGCTACTTAAGTTCAAACCAATATAAGGAACACAACTGAAGGGGTTATCATGAATTATCCTTGTTACAATTATCCTTCGTAATACACAATTTGGATTGTATTTGCTCAGAAAGCTAATATTGTTCGGTTTCTATCATTAACGAGATCTACAGCTAATCTCCATAGCATTCGATCCTTGAAATGATCATCGAATATATTTCAAATGCACGGCAATCAATTTTGAATTGAATGCTCCATATTCGGTCATTAAAACTGGCTTTACCGTAAGTAGTGTGTTTTCGCATTTCCTTGCTCAATTGGAATCCTAGGAACTTCATGACTGCTGAATTATTTTATTTCTAAGCGTTCAATTAGCACATGTTTACTTTGATACAATGAGTTAGCTAAATATTTAGAAAAAAACGTTATTTATTCAGTTACGTGCATGTGTTTGTTGGTTTGTGTATGTTATATCTGTTTGTTTCTTATGTTTATTCATTTGTTTGGCCGCTTCTTAATTTTTGCTCTAAACAATTAGTAAGCTTATAAAGGTAATTTTACTTTTCATTGTTATAGTAATGTCACATGGAAAAGAGTCCTTCACATTACAGTATTCATTACATTTGTGTAGAACTGTCTGTAAGTAGGCACCCAAAACTAATATCTTAAGTCTGTACAGTTATTTAAATTTTCTTATAATTTGCTTGAAATTGCTCCCAGCGATTTTCCTTTTATGAAGACATATACACTTATAAGCACAATAACATTCAGGTTTGTGACTACGTGACAGGGCTATGTTGCACACTCGATATCACGTTGATGTGGAACTGTCAACGCTTTCCAATAAGTCCACAGACCCGGCCAACATAGCACAGGCTCTGTACTGTGTAAGTAATCGTACCCTGACCTTTCGAGTCATTACTCCTAGAGTCCTCCTGCCCCCGACCACCCCCTACCCTCCAACAAATATAATCGCTCTCATCCTGTGAGTGAGACACAGCTGGAGTTTTTGCCTACCAATAGAGTTTGTACAACATTCACCCTGGGTTTGGGACTGTCACCGAAACAATCCCCTGTCTCCAGTGGGATTCGAACCAATGACCTCCCGTGCCCTACTGTATGTCTTGAGCGTTAGCCACTACACCACAGTGAGTCGTTTTTTATCACAATTATCATGTGTTGTCGATAAGCTTAATATTGTACAACATGATCGATGAATGTTACATAGTATTGCATTTAAGGAATCAAATAAGATTACAAATAATGCCTTTTAGTAAAGTACGTCTTAAATCGTTCCAACATGTTCATCGGAAACGACACCACTATCATTCCACATTGCATAATGAATGGATGTTTATATCTGAAAAATACCAAAAGAACATCAAGATCAAGGCAAATCTCAATGATAACTGTCTGCATTATTTTATCTGTTTGAATTATGACAGTTTTGTGTGATTGGATAGCAAGCTATCAACGTTATTGGATGATTGTGGGTGTTGTTGTTTTTTTATTTAGTACTAATGTTATCAATCTGTACACTTTAGTATAACTTCTAAAATCCAGGTATGCTGTATTATGTTTTAAGAAAGCAAAGGAGAAAGAAAGAAAGAAAGAAAGAAAGAAAGAAAGAAAGAAAGAAAGAAAGAAAGAAAGACACGACACGACACGACACGATAACATGGCCATCCTCTGGTTGGGATATCATTAGCATCGCCCAGTCCAATGAAGTCAATGCTGGCTGCGAATGATTATAATTAGATAGAGTTGCCTAGCTTAAATTGTGTTGCCTGTTATTGTCAAATTCCAACCTTTCGTGTCTTATTTCCACCTATGTTAGATCACATGTAAAGAATAAAAAGAGAAAAAAGATTATCCTATATAATTTCATATTACACCTTATAGTCCTACGGACTCCAAGCTGCAACATTTTCACTCAGATACTTTATTTGCATTGATTGCACTGAAATATTACGACATACCATAACCTCCTGGGTATGCTTCAGTCACCGATTCAAAGGTGTTTACTGTCACTAATCACCAACTTCGTGTTAGTGAACACAATTTACAAGATTGGCACAACAGGGAATTTGACGAGTATTGTTGTAGCAGTGAAATTGTCATGTGACAAATGATGGATTTGAGATGATCGTTATTGCCGTAATCTCACAACAAATGAATTGTTGGCGGTATTCTATATTTGCGAGACAGCAATTCTTGACTTACTGCTGTCATTCCCAATTACAAATAATTGTATCACATGTTTTATGTTCAGCTTTAAAAATGGTAACGTGAAAAGATATGACGCGTGTTCGGTTGAACTAAAGGGTGAAGAACGTCTATTGGCGAAGAAGCAACTATACTTTTTAAAGGAGACGAACGTCACAGGGATATTTGTAAATACATGCCATTGGCTAATATCTATGGCAACGACACGTAAATGAATATGGTATAGAACTCATAAAAGATATGAATCTATCAACACTGTTATATAAGGGATGATCAATGCATATGAATATTACATACGGGTTAAGTTTACCTCGACAAGGGTTCAGTTCAATATAACAAGCTCGTGACCTTTTGACTGTGCGATCGAGCGGAATGATTTGAAACAGTGGTGCTGGGGAAATGACGCATGATAACCAGTCAGCCAACAAACTGACTGAAAGCCATTATCGTTGCAGGAATATTATTTAAATCATCCCTTAGTGATTTCGAGTAAATAAACTTTTTAACGTAGCATGCAGAGGTCATTGTACATCATCTCTCAGCAGATCTAGATGCATCTGTTTTATCATCGGGAAATGCTTTCCAGGGCAAACAAGTACAGCCACAGATAATGAAGTAAATGTAATGATATACAATCCGAACAATGTATGTAAGTGATATGTTGATTAACTTATATATGACAAAATAACGTAAGAACTTATTCACAGACCCGGATTGTGACTCTAAGATGTATAAACGGACCGAAGACAACAAGCTACCTAAAGACTGCACACACACACACACACACACACATACACATATATATACATATACATATACATATATATAATAATAATATAATATACAACGCAGTATCAAGCAAGATACGCAGGAGCCGTTACACAGTGTTTCACGCTGTTGCGATCATCAGACGACTTGAGTACTGTTTACTCCAGCATAGACATTTTACATATACTGAGTATATATATATATATATATATATATATATATATATATATATAACTCGGTGAGTATCAATCTGCTATAAGACAGTGCTCTATACCGCAGTGGCAGAGCGTAATAGTTTTGGTAGTACTGGAACTCTTTCTTTTGGGTTACACCCAAGAAAGAGTTCCAGTACTACCAAAACTATATATATATATATATATATATATATATATATATATATATATATATATATATATATATATATATATATATATTCAAGTCGTCTGATGATCCCAACAGCGTGAAACACTGTGTAACGGTTCCTGTGTTTCTTACTTGATACTGTGCTATTTATACCGCTCCACATACATATGTATTTAGCACTGTTTACTCCAGTATAGATATTACATATTACTGTTTATATATATATATATATATATATATATATATATATATATATATATATATATATATATATATATATATATATATATATATATATTATAAATATATATATGTGTGGAGTGAATATAAGAATATAAACTATATTATTTCATTGTTTATTCTCCCATCTAGGGTAGTGTATCTCTCAACGTACATTTACACCTTGCAGCAACACAATTAGAAATCATAACGTGACAAAACTGTTACATTTTAAGCTATCTTCGGGTGATCTGTGCACTAATAATAAACAACTGGTAACAATTATACTTGAATTTTTGTGAAGCCAGACGATAAATTGCAGCAATGTTTACCAAGATTTGTGTCGAATCAAACGGTAATGAGAATTAATGTTGTTACAAGTCTTTTTGAGCCAGACGATAAAATGTGGTATATGCTAAAAGTAATGTTTGTCGCGCCATACGGCGCGGCACTGTTGCCATGTTAACTGAATTATGTTGAACTCGGGAAACAGAAGAATGAAAATGCGCATAACTTAAACGAACCCGATGTATATTAATTTTAAGCATACAGAAATCTATGAATGATTTTCAATCACAAACCTTCAAAGACGGATTCTGCCACGTGCCTTATCAAAACTGGTCATATATTATCTAGCCATGCAAGCACAACAGTTTGCTTGTAGTTGTTTTTTACACTCTTTGCTTATAAATGAAATATTGGGGGCCTTTGAACCAATATGAAACATGACTGTGAGATAGCCAGTCTATCAAAAATATCTTTCATAAATATGCTGGACAAGTCTGTGGTTTAAACCTCTATTCAAAATATCTAAACAAACGTCAGTGTGTGTGTGTGTGTGTGAAATTCGCTGACATGTTCAATCTGGGGTTAGATTGTATTTACACATAAATTTTAAAATGTTAGCACCTGAATGCATTCACCTTGTGTCGCCCTACTGTCTATCAATGTCTACGTATCATAGTACTTGGGTTTGTGGTAACAACGGGTGGTCAGTTTTGTTTAAAGGACGAATCTGGATAGCGCAGTATCAAATCCTTATTGTATATATTATATTACATTCCTGTATATCATCGATACCAAAATTAGTTACCTGTCGCCACAGATGTCGAGTTTTACAACGGGCTACTTTGTTTATGGCTTCTTTATTTATTCACGAGATAATTATTAAAACTGGCCAACACTAAATATTGAATACTTACGTACAACTCTTTTATTGTTGATTTTGTCGATTTTTAACTTGGAATGAGTAATTAATGTAAACGGAATCAATACGTATGTCATCAAATCATTGTGTGATTCCGATTACGCTCAATTTTAGAATAGGTGGGTGGGTGGGTGGGTAAATTCTTCATTTTATTTTTGGGTTGGTTTCTTCTCATCAAATGTCCAGCCATTGCAGATTGGAAGAACACTGTTGTATATTGTCTTTTCAGGTTGATGTCAGTTTCCGCATCCACTATTTCTTGCGAGACGATTATACTATTTGTTTCTCGAAAACGTAAAACAAAGTTTAGAGTCGACAGAGAAAATCTAGGTGGGGTCGGGTAGCCGGAACCAAACAATTGTTTAGGCCTTACTAGTTATGATCAAACAGTCAGTAGAAAAACGTGTAATTCTTCATATGGGAACATATTCAGATCTGGCCCATATGTTTGATATGTTTACATTTCGGACACTGTCATTTGCTATAAGAGTTCCAATTACAAATCTTGTCACTTTAGCGGGTAGACTGGACAAGAGTGGATGTAGCGACAACACACGGAACGCCCGTTTGTGTTTGATAAACGCTAAACATAGTCAAATCAAACTCCTTCGTTGACTGCGATAACTATAACTCTACTAATGGGGTCGAAGATTATGTAAAAATGTGTCTGAGGGTCAACTCTGTCACTAATGCTGAAAGCTATATTCGAAGCCTTTTATACGAAACAAATGCTTTGAACACATGGAAATCTGTCTCTCTTGAAGGGGTATTACTTGTGAAAAGGTGCATAAACGTTTAAGGGAATATTGATGACATCATATCTAGAACATTGCGAACGTGGATACTAAAATGTATCAACTTTCAGTTTAAATTCTGTGTAAGTCGTGACGATATCATTCGTCCCAAACATTTGTATTCAAACGAGTGAAACATTTCGAACCTAATGTTAAAACATTGAGAAATTGCTTAGGGACGAAGATGTGGGGCTTCATCGAATAGAACCACTACGATAATAAATCAATAAAACCACCCTATTTCTTAGGGTAAATCAAGTGAATCTCGACAAGTTGAATGCACTTCAATTTCTTCGCAATCACAAAATGTCCACAGTATAGCCAGCTACATCGGCTAAACTTGAAGCTTTGTGATTTGCTCGTTCAGGAATGTTTTCACACGTACACATCTTGTATGCTATTATTTAGTTATATCATAACTCGTGCTGGCAATCTTTTATAGGCATCCTCCGCTTGAGCGATTTCAATTCGGAGATTTTCATAGATGCAGAAACTCTGAAAAAGTCCATTTAGTGCTTAATCTAAGTTTTATTCCTTCGTAATATGAGAAATGAACGTAGCACTTATAAAATACCATCAAATAACGAAACTCAACGATTGAGTCAATCTTAAAATCAAAATATAACCGAATGACTAATCCTCTGATAAAGTTATCTGCGTAATACTACCCTAAATTGATTCTCGCCCGCCAGGGACTATTTATATGTAAAGACGAAAGCAAGATTAACAGCTTGAAGTGTAACCAGTTTCCTATCATTAGTTTATTTCTATTCTATCGATTACCTATAACCGTCGTAATCTATCGTAAATGTTGTTCCTCTAAGCAAATTAATGAAATTCCATATCGAGCAAGCAGTTGCTGTAAGATTAAACGTCTCCTTACAGGGTTTATGACTTTTCACGGAAATATTCGCATGGACATCTCCAAACTTGTGTGATGTGCTATCACATGTATCCACGATGAATTTCTGCCTATCGTTAACATTGCAGATATCACCAATACTAGTATCACAATTTTAACCACAATTTGCTCCGTAACAAAATGTTGACAATTCTGCATTTCAACCTTACCTTTAATTTTCCAATGGCATCATCTCCAAAACGTAATTAGTTTTTTATGTAGCATTTAATACTCGCTTCTTATTTTGAAAGGTGAATCGAGAGATCACAATATTCTTTAAGACTGATAGGTTAGATAGAAGGTTTCAGTTACAGTAAATTGATTTGTACTCCTTTGGTTTCATTTTATTTCATGCAAGAATCGGCGTTTCAAAGCATTGAGTGGCGGAGTCTGTCATAAAGTACTTCTTCCAATGACATTTGACGCCTTGCGATCTGGCGAGGCAATTACCGAGTCAGCTATGGTGGTTTTGAGAGCACAAGTGCTAACAAGTATGACAGAGCTAGAATCAAATTGAGATAGGGTGCGACAAGGCGCGTTATCATGAAAGAAAGTTAATCAATCGCACGGCTTTCATGACATTATTTCTACATTGCACAGGAAATACAATATGAGTTCTAGATGCACAGTTTGGTATTGGTCGGGAAAGCCTTGACATTTTCTTGTATAGAAATGTAATTATTATTTTATTTTTCAGGTTGGATTTTCCAGAAGTAGGCTAGGAGTCACTATTGTAACTATTTAGGAATTAGCGAATTAAATATAATTATATCATCATGAACATAGTTATATATATATATGTGTGTGTGTGTATATCGATATATATATATATATATATATATATATATATATATATATATATATATATATATATATATATATATATATATATATATATATATGCTATTTTAGTTTTTTCTTGACTATCTTCATGTTTTCGATGGTGTTTTATTGGAGAGGTTTAATTTTCGTGTTTATGTTTTATAATTATTTGTTTGTTTGTTTGTTTTCAGTGGAACCCGGAAATACGTAACTGGAATCGATAAAGAACATAAAATGAAGAGAAATGAAGAAACAAGTGTTCTCTCTTCCATATTTATTATAATTTATTATAAACATTGGTAATATCAATATGAAGGACAATTGTTAAACATTGGTTATTTAACTTTGGTGTATTCAGGTCCTGCCTGATGTGTTTTATTCATTTAATAATATGTGGTAATTCAATTACAAAGTTAGTGAAATATCTATCATGACAGCAGCTTTAGAAAATTATTACATTTGAAGGACGCAAATAGTAAATCAGTTAGACATGGCAATTTGTGGCATATGTTTCTAGACGTTGACATCTTGCTAACTTATTGAATAAGGTTTCAGTGGGCGACATTTCGTATGCCTGTTATTACATGGAGAGTGAAAGATTCGTTAAAAGTAAGCTTTTTGCAATGATAGAGTTCGCAGCGCGTTGTCATAAAAAGGCATATGGTAACAATCTATTAATCTTTTGTACATCCTGCCGAATAATCTTCGGGTTGCAATGCTAATATTTGTCACAGTGCCTGTGTTAGAGTAAGAAACCCGTTCGTTAATATTGCAGGCGCTGTCATTTCCTATTCTACACTCTTATCAATCATCCCCATACTTACAGGTACGATAGCTATGAGAAGCAAGACTATACATGATACACTAAATCGCATTTTCTACCTAATCTGACAATACGATGACCTTTATAGTAACCACGATGGAAATCAAATTATTGTCGAGGCCCAATTATAAAACAGTAAATGACAGCCAGTAACCAGCTCCAGGGCAAAGTTGCATATGTGTGATATTTCCAGTGTGCTTGTTTCCCGCCTGTACTGTATTATGCTCAGATCCTTACAGTGCCAGGAATGTTTAATCAGAAAATATCATGGTAAAGGAAATGTTCAGATAACTCACATTCCAGTGATTTTAACTGTAAGACCAAATAAACAAGTTGTTTGGTTCCGGTAACCCGACCCCACCTAGTTTTTGAAGCCGACCCTAGACTTTTTTTACGTATTTGAGAAAAATATAAAATCGCGAAAATCGTGAAGTCTCGCAAGAAATAGTGGGTACAAAAACTTACATCAACTTAAAAGACAATACACAATTCTTCCAATCTGTAATGGCTGTACAACTGATAGGAAGAAATAATCAGCACAGAAACCATTTGGAAAACAATGGAAAACCTGAACTAGACACTCACACATGAAAAAATATATAATAAAATTTTAAAAAATCTACTTTCCCCACCTATTTTAAAATTGATTGTAATAGGAACCACGCAATGTTTTTACACCTAAGCAAGTAAAATATAGGTCGTCTGTGTCTACCTAGAAAAGATTACATGAATGTTATATATCACTTTGAAATGACATCCATTAGGATAGCTCGAGTGGCTATATATGTCATGCTGTAACCGGAATTTCGTGATATACGAAGCATTCACACTCAGATAAAATACCCTTATATTTTCCTGTTTGAAGCTTGCGTGTCCAGATCGGTCCGAATGACGATTCTCCTACCGTGTAAGATAGTTTTAAAATTTTATAAATCGGAGAAGGGCCATTACGTCAGTGTGTAATCACCTTGAGACAATTTTTTTAGAAACACGGATTACTTTTTAAAAGCTTGTCAAGTCTAGATTTTTTCTCTGCTCGTCGAGTCTAGGTTGTCTCTTTGTAGGAAATTATAAATGCATTACTTATCACGAGCATTTGCCTTTGTTGTATGATGCTCTCTCCGTCTAGTTGTCTAGGGGGTGGTTTTTTTTTTTTTTTTTTAAATCTTTTTTTTCCATATGTGAGTGTCATTTTCAGGTAGTTATGTTTTCCGTTCTTTTCCATATAGTCTCTGTGTTATTGGTTTCTTCTCATCAGCTGTACAGCCATTACAGATTGGTAGAACAGTTTAATATTGTCTGTTTAAGTTGATGTCAGTTTCCGCATCCACAATCTCGGGAGACTTCCAAATTTTCGCGATTTTATTAGTTTTTTCTCGAATACGTAAAACGAACTTTAGGATCGCCGTGAAAAACTAGTTGGGGTCGGGTAATCGTAGCCAAACAATTTTTTATTTAGGCCTTACAGATAGCATTCTTAGGATCATATAAAATCGCATGGTAATCCTAACAAAATCAATAGTAACGCGTGTATCCTGCTAAAGGCATCAATCAATACAAGGTCAGTTGTTATAACAATTTTCACTCCAGACCACGTGACGTATTGGATTAACATATTGACTAAATGACATCGCATGGCCGATGGCTTAATAATTTAATTGTAATTTTCATTTATTGCACTCGTAGTATTTAGAAGCTATATATCATGTCTCGCTAAATAGATAACTGTTCTGTTTTGTGTCTCCTTCATTATGTGTTTGTTTGTCCTACTTTTATTCATTTGTTTGAATTTTTGATTGGCTAACCTTGACAATATAATATGCAAATTCAACGCCCAAATTTTCGAAAACATTGGCTCTATTTAATCATTTAATGAAGATTGTGTTCTCTCATCAAGAAACGTATGGTGTGTATCATCTAAAAGATACACCCGGTAATGGCTTCCTGTCAAATCATAGTCGGACTACCCATAGGGTGCAATACTCACTCCTCCGCCTTCTAACTAAATTAGCTTAGTTACATTTCAAAACGTACACAGCATTTGAGCTTATTAATTGCCGGCCTGGAGCTAGCAAAATGTGTTTTGTATGAAATGGGAATTCAATACTAGATTTTTTCTCCTGGTTAGGAATTTGAACTCTATGGAGGTCATGAATAATTCGTAGTGGTGACATCCTACGTAACTTAACACTAATGCACAGCAATGAAGGATAAGGTTGGCTGCCACTTTATTATTTAGCTAATGTACTTCTGCATTACCAAGCTCGATAAGTTACGATTTCGGTGTTATCAATAGATTATGTTACCAGCAAACTGTATAACAGTGTTCCTAACCTACTATTCGAATTCCCCCCCCCCCCCATTCTGAAAGAATAATTGGAACGAACTGCCAAGAAATGATCTAACAATTTCATGTCACGATCACGACAGACGTCAAACCAAAAGGCCTTAACCTTGTTAGAGAAAATGAACGCCTCATTACGTAAATTAAATACTAAATTTTTAAATCTTGGATTTGCGAGTCGATCTTATACAAATGTCAGGCCAGTGTCAATTTTAATCCTAACTTGCAATTGGAAAGCAGGAAATGGGAATTACCCATACATATTAACCCTGCATATTTAGTCTGGTATTGGCACCACTTTACGTATATCAATCAATACATTGTTTGTCTAGTATCCACACTATCTCTGTAAATCACTTAAAGTCAAACATTGTATGATTACTCACTGTGATGGTTGTTGGTAGAGAAGTACTTTCAAAATCTCTTGTTGAGATAACGACTGCATAAATATATGTATAAGTTATGCATCACGGTGTGTCCAGTATCGTTTTTGGTCGTTCTTAATGGATTTAGTTTCTGAGCATGTTTTTACAAAGGTGTTAAATGTATTCCCCACAGAACAGCTAGCTATGGACACCTATACGTACACTAGAGGAGATTGCTATTTTTAGCCTAGATTTCATTGATCTCATTTGGGCAATGTCAATTTTGATAACAAAACCTCTTAATCTATAAAAATTACGGTATGACCTATTTGTTGGAAAGTATTAAAGTGACAGGAGACAGTAATAAGATAGGCAAAAACTTCGATCCAATTACCATCAAGAAATCAAATCGAATTATTCTTGAGTAAGTCCTTTTTATTAGCTTTTTGAAATGACCTTGATTATCATACTCATCTTATATTAACTTTAGATTAAATTGAGATCATCTCCTACGTGCAGTACACCCAAAGCAGAATATTGTTGTTTTTCAATATAGTGAAATACGCGCAAGATGACATAATATCGTCAGCTTACACTTGAATTCAGCATATATATATAAATAGCTATTTGATCTATCAATCTTTCAATATGTCAGCCTTTTATCAAAATGGATATTCTAATCCGACAAAGGGCAAAGCGACGTTCAGCAAATAGACTGAACATTCAGGATCATACACCTAATTAATTATACATTTATTTGTACGTAACAGCGATATGATTTCCCAATTTTCAGTGACCAAACTATACATGGGTAACTCTTACATCATTTGAAACCAGACATATTTTCATTTGGTCATCTACAGATACCTCCTAGATATATGGATTATTCTATTGTATATAGATATTCACAAACTGAGTAGAACATGATGCATATATATATTAGGTATACTCAAAAACTTATATATTTCAACAGATCTCACAGGATTACCGGAGCATTCTTATCTTGGGTATTCGTATATTTCACTGGACGTGCATATCAAACTGTTAAATTATAATGGTGACATTTAAGAGACAATATTGACACAATATGTCACTTGTGAAGCACGTCTTTCAGAAGTATTAGGAGTAAGA